>NC_047113.1:80216481-80466481 GCF_902500255.1 Thalassophryne amazonica | reverse complement strand
TGATGTAAAAATTCTGGGGAATCCGAATGCCCTCATGGTGTTAAAAAGATACCGATGATCTACTCTGTCAAAAGCTTTCTCTTGATCAATTGATAAGAGTCCAATATCCAATTTATTAATTTTGCTACTCCAATAATATCCCGAACTAAAAAAATACTGTCCATGATTGAACAACCAGATATAGAATAAGTCTGTGTATCATGGATTACTAAATCCAAACAGTTCTTCAACCTATTGGACAGTACTTTAGCAAGTATTTTATAGTCTGCACATAACAAAGAGACTGGCCTCCAGTTCTTTAAATCTGTTAAGTCCCCTTCTTTGGCAAAGGGCCAAAACTGCTCTGGAGCAGCTGCAGGGAAGCTTGCCCAGCTGCAATGCTGTAGTGAAGACCCTGTGTATATCAAACCCTAACAAAGACCAAAACTTCTTATAAAAATCTAGTGGAAGACCATCAATTCCCGGGGCCCACCCAGCACTAAGCTGCTGCACGGCAATGGTCATCTCCTCCAAAGTAATAGGCAAATCCAGGGCGGCCGCTTCAGACTCCTCCAACTCTGGAAGACCATCCAGGATCTGTCGCTGACTGTCCACATCACACTCTCTAACCCCAAATCATTGTAAAATGATATAGCCTCCTGAGAGAGAGGACAGAGAGAGAGAGAGACAGAGACAGAGAGAAGAGAGAGAGAGAGAGAGAGAGAGAGAGAGAGAGAGAGAGAGAGAGAGAGAGAGAGAGAGATGGAAAGAGAGAGAGAGAGACAGAGACACAGAGAAGAGACACAGAGAGAGAGAGATGGAGAGGAGACACAGAGGAGAGTGAAGAGAGGAGAGAGGAGAAAAAAGACAAACACAGAGAGAGAGACAAAGAGAGAGACGAGAGAGAGACAGAGAGAGACGAAGAAAGAAAAACAGACATAGAGAAATTGAATTTTAAAACAGTTTTATTCACACAATTGAGTTACATCACTTCCATCATGCTTTTTTTTTTTTTTTTGACAGGCGTCAGAAATGGAGCACTAAGCTCCCATTTTCCACTGATGAGAGAACGTCATTTATGCACCATGTGTCTCTGAAGGTGTCCATGTTATGAGTAAGAGCATAAAACTGGAAGTCCACTCTGATCCGGGCTGCCAAGAGTCCCTTCAGCATAAACTCAGGGTCCACTGACCCCTGAGCTAAAACACAGTTTTTCCGAGTCTTCCAGATGGCCAACTTGGCGAGTCCACAAAGCAGGTTAATTAACACATGCAACCTCCTGGATTGTGCGTGATATTTGGACAGAAAATAAGTCCATAGTGAACAACAACCCAAACCTACAAAACCACCTCCCCAACAACCCAAACAGCCCTGGCAACCAGTGACACTGTGCAAAAACATGGTGAACAGTTTCCCTAAGTGGACAGAAAGGACAAACCCCATCAACCCCTGGATCCAGGTGCGCCAAAAAGCCGTGTACAATCCTCCACTGAAGGTCTCCTGTGCGTTTGTCAACCAGGGGCTTGTATGGGCTTCACCAGCACCCCACAGGAGACAAGGCGACACCAAAAAACTTGGACCACTTCGACGCCGTCAACCCTGCCAAAGAGCGTAAGTGTGACACTCTGACACAGGTGTAATAGAGAGCCTTTTTACCAATACTCTCAAACTCTCCCAAAACAGGTGTCCTGAAAGACAAGAGAGCCCCCTGCTCCTCCTGCCACACCCCCACAGCAGGCGAGACAGTCATAGAGAGGAACACGTACTCACATTCATCATCCCACTGGTCAGACAGAGTAGGGTTCTCAGCAAACGCTCTGTGCGGCCATGGCAGGGAAGCACAAACCTCCTCCACCACCCTGAGCAGCATCCTGGGGGACTGAACTCCCGCTGACTCCACCAGCCTCACAACAGACGTCCACAGTAGATGGCCCAATTTGGTGCACCCCGCCTCCCTCAGGCGGGACCACAGAGTGGCAGATGACAACCCAGAAGACCTAACAAAGTTATTGAAGAAAAGAGGCTCCTCAAACAGTCACATCCCAGGTGTGCCTACATTGTCCCTGTGCACAGCGTGGACATGCCATGCCTGGAGAACTGACTGGTAAAAAGCAGAGGTACGCGTCCCGATGACGTCCCGCCAATGTAGGAGGAAAAGGTGTTTGTCATACCCAAGACCTGTCTCCTTCCTCAGCAGGACACGTCGTATCCTGCCAGCTCAATCCAGAGGTGTACAACAGTCTCTGAGCAGCCTGCAACCTGAAGGTCGACACCGAGAGCAATGTCCACCAGCCCCTGTCCTCCTTCATGAAGCGGCACATACAACACAGGAGCCCTGATCCAGTGATAGCCTGACCAGAAAAAGTCCACCAGTAACTGCTGCAACTGCTCAACAAGGCCCCGTGGTGGAGGGAGGACAGACAGTTTGTGCCACAGCGCCAAAGCAACCAAGTTCAAAACTACTTTACGGATTCCCACCAAATTTGCACCACAGATAGATATTGGGCCATGGAAGACTCCACTGAGTTTTGGAGGTGATCCGGATCCCGATTGGCGGATGTCAGGATTACTCTTGTTTAATGATGGTTTTGTCTGGTGATGACAGCTTGTTAGTTAATGTTACAGGTTGTCTTCCTAACAGCAATCGGGCTGCAGATTACTCAGTGGCTTCATCTTTCTACTGGCTGCAAAAATGCATTTAATTATGAGCGGCTGTGATTAGACAGGTGGCGCTGTGATGTAATCCTTTCAGAAACATTCCATATTGCTTTGGCACACAGAAACACAAATCCAGCATTTTCAGATTTACCCACTCTGGAGCCTGTTTTCAAATACTGTCATTTTCAGCCACCCAAAATGCTGTTTATGTGTGGATGGAACACCAAAACAATATGAAACTTGTGCAGATACACCTAAATCTGTTCCTGTGTGGGCGGGGCCTCAGTTTTGCAGATGTAGCCGCTGAAACTACCTCCTTAATTTAATACTCAATTGAACCCTTTAGTTCATGTTTGCCGAATACACAGTTCACTGGTTACTGAAGGTTTTGAGATTCTTCGATCCTGGTCCATGTGTCAAAGAGTAAAGACATTTCTGCCAAATCAGAACGATTAACTATGACAGCATTTTAACGGCCACATTGAGCTTTTTTTTAGACTTCTGGAATAAAGTCATAACATTACGAGAATAAAGACATAATTTTATGAGAGAAAACTGCACTTCAAAAGGAGATCTGTGAGCGCTTTAAATTGTACTTCAGTATAGGTTTTACAAATAAGGAAATACTTCATCTTTTGGCCTATCTGCACCAAATTATCATTAGTATCAGAACTTTGAAAAGAATATGCAAGAAAAAGTGTCTATTCCGGAGGAGGAACCACACAGACTTCGCCTGTAGTTCTGGTGATTAGAAGCTCCCAAAATCGCCTCTTTTGTGGAGGATTTGTTGGCTGGAACTGGTGTTGTGTAGTTGTATTGTATTGTATTGTATTGTATTGTATTGTACTCCCTGGCACAGACGCCAGGGGATACAATTCCTGGAGGGGATAACTACTTTGGCACAACACTGGCAGTCGTCGCTTCTCGTATAAATACGACTTTATTCTCATAATATTTTGACTTTATTCTCATAACATTACAAGTTTTTTTCTAATAAAAATTACGACTTTATTCTCGAAATATTACAACTTTATTCTTGAAGTCTAAAAAAAACTATGTGGGCCTAAAATGCCGTCATAATTAACATTTTGATACTTAATGATAGAAAATATATACAAGATCAATCATCTTCACGCAAACGCACTACAGCAATCACATGACATCTGCTCCTCCCGTGTTGGTAAACAAAAGTATTTGGGTAATATGCAGGTAGTACCACCCACCTTTTAAGACTGACCAAACACTGATCAGCTGAGAATGTTTGAAAATTTGTACATATTTTAAATGGCCGAAATTAACGGCTTTCTTTAGATTTTATTGAACCTGGAGAATTTTATTGAAAACAACACTTAGTTGTTCAGGAACTCCTGAAAATTTGTCCGTTACAACCAAAGTCTGATCCAGTAACTGGAAAAACATACATTTTTGGAATGTTTTGTCTTTTTAATTTTCATTAGTCAATAAGAAACAAACTAATTGTTATATTCAATAATTTAATCAGTGTGGGTTGGTAGTTTCACTTGGTGCCCATTTTTAATCCCCTCTGCAAGACTGACATAATACCACATTTGGAGTTAGGACACAGGAAAGGGAAGTCTGGGGTTCCCTGCTGGAGCTGTTGCCCCTGCGACCTGAACCCAGAGTGGTTGAAGAGGATGAGTGAGTGAGTGAGTGAGTGAGTGAGTGAGTGAGTGATGGTGAGGAGTGAGTGAGTGAGTGAGTGAGTGGTGAGTGAGTGAGTGAGTGAGTGAGTGTGGGAGGGTCCAAGCGTCATCAAGCTAGTATCACCACAGAGCGCCATGAGGTGGCAACACCTGCTGACCTATCTCTAGCCCAAGACCAAGACACATACCAAATTGGACATCAATTGAATTGGTACCACCGCCCAACACCCAAAACGTAAAACTTTGGTGCAATCTTGCTTTTTCCACAAGATATTTTTATTCACAGACAGAATATCTATCAGCGAGTCTTTGTTGGATTCTTTTTTGGGGGGCGGAGTGAAGATGACAACGTGGCAGCAGCTCCTGGATGAAGTGCCGAGCAGTCAGAACATGCAGACGGCAGGACTGAGAGTGAACCCTGCAAGGCTTTAAACAGACAAATCCATCGCACTGAGCATATAAAGCAGATAAAGGAAGTTTAGAAAGGCACCGAATCCCCCCAGTGTGGCTACACCTTGACCAAAGAGATTCATTCATCGTCTGTGCCTTAAGATGGACAACCATGAGAGTTGGCGTTTAATCAGGCGGATCAGAACAGGCTGAACTCCACCGAGCTGTACTTGGTGTACTACTCTAAAGCTACCGCAGAGTTTGCTGCTGCAGTGAGGAACCGGAGCACAATCTGTTTCTTGGATAATTCTCTCTCCTCAAATAAGAAACAAAAAGTAATAATAATAATAATAACTTGTGGTTTAAAGGCAACATCAATCTCAAATGCTGGGATGTAATGAAATACAAGAGTGAAAAACACAAGTGCACATTTCAAACTGTTGTCATGCCTGTTCTGTGTCCATCCCAACGTCCCGGTGGTACTGGCGCACACGAGCTAAATGGTAATCTTGTTTTTTTGTTGCACTTTACAGTGTCCATGATATCATGGATTGTGAAATCTCTGCACCAAGCTTCACCAGGTTTACAGCACACTTTCCCTCCTCACCTCCGCCACTCTGCTACCCATTAGAGGAACCTCCTCTTCTTCTGCTCGTGGAAGTGCTCTGCCTGGTCTGAATATGGAACAGTGGTTTCCAGCTGAACTTCTGCCTAAGATGGTAAAATGACTTCTGGCTTTCACAAAAGTCCTTCTGGAGCAGGTGGTTCAGTGGATAAGGAGTTAGCTGACCAATATGTAGACCTAGGTTTGAGTCTTGCTCTTGCTGTCCATTTTTGTCTTTGGACAAGACATTTAATCTGTATCGTCTCAGTCCACCCAGCTCTAAAAGTGATCCCGGCCTTGGCTCGGGAAGTGAATGTGATGCATCATTGTAAAGGGCTTCGAGCGTCGACAAAAAGGGCAATAGAAAGGCAGTTCTTGTGGAACTCTGAGGAAAACGCATCCACCCCCACATACAACATCCAGCTGCTGATCCTTCTCCAAGAAATCCACTTGGATACAGTTTTCTCACTTGGATATGCCTGTTGTGAGTTTGTTGAGCTCATGGGCGACTTCCACTCCTATCCCAAGGCCGAAACGCTGGGCTTTAGTGATAGGGGATTTTATCACCTGCAAAGTCAGGCTATAGATGGCGGCTGACATTAAATGTATTCCTGGGGCCAGAGCTCCCAACATTGCCTCCCATTTTAGGGTGCTGATGCTGCAGAAGGGTAGACAGACTAAGGAACATGACATGAGATACAGTCACACAGTTATTCACGTCGGTGCCAATGACGTCAGGATGAAACACTCAGCGGTCACAAAAATGGACATAGAGAGGACTTGTGACCTTGGCAGAAAGATGTGTCGGCATTGATTTATAGTCTCTGGTCCCTCCCCTCCCGTTTAGCAGGCTGACAGCGTTAAATAGGTGGCTGGCGCAATTTTGTAGACAGCAAGACTTTAGTGTTAATGATAACTAGCCTTCATTCTGGGACCGCCATGGCTTGGTGATGCCGGATGGCCTACACCCTACTGGGGAAGGTGCCACCATCTTGTCTGCGAACACAGATAGAGCTCTACAGGGAGGGTAACATTAGTATTTTACGGCAGACCACGCAGCAGGTGATTAGAGACCCTGCAAGGCTTATGACAAATGTGGGTGTGGAATCCATGAGCTTAGCGGGGAAATTAGTGCAGAAAACCCATTATGGTGATAGTGCAATTTATGTGCCAGGGAGGGAAATTCATGAAGTTTAAAGTGTAGCCCGTTTCCGTAGACGTGTCCAGAAAAATAATAGAGGGATATGTTTTGCAAACTTAATACCCATTAAACTTTGGATGACTTTGAAATTGAGGATGGCCCGCTGGCTGTTCAAACAATATCAAATATTTCATGTCTGCTACCTACAACCCACGTGGAATGTCTCAAATAGGGCTGAAATGATTAGTCGAGTAATTTGAATAATTTGATTACAAAAAATGTTGGAGGCAAATTCTGTGCTTCAAAGATTCATTGAACCTTGTAGTACATATTCCAGGCTTGTGTGTGGCGCTGTAATGTATCCAAAAAAACAACAGAAGTAAGACGAGAGCATGCATGAGTCGTGTAAGCGCAAATCAAATTAGCACAGTAGCTACAGCTTTCCCAGCGGGCACACAGAGTGAAATAAAGCCTTTTAGGAGAAAAACAGCTCCATGCTGATCATCTGAAATAGCTGACTGCGCATGTAAAGCAATGCAGGTGATGGGAGCGGCTCAGCACTGGCCTCACACAGCTCCATCCCCAGCCCACTGACAGTCTCTGGAAGAAGTCCCATCTTCCTTCTGTGTTTTGCTCAGACTCGAACTGAGCGTTTCGCTTTTTAATTTTCACTTTTTTGGGCAACACACAACACTTCACAAACATGGTAACTCAAAAAAAATAAGAAGAAGAAAAAAAAAATGGATGTGCGAGGCTTGCGTGTTCAACCTCCAGCTGAAATGCATCTGCTGATCACAGAGAAAGAGGGATTAAAAAAAATCACGCAAGGACCCAGTTCACCAACCTTAAAAAAAAATTAAAATGGTTAATTTTTACAAGTTGGGGGGAAAAAAACAGAAAGCCACATCCCATTGCCATTTCAGCAAAATGTCAAGACTTTGGCCCAACTTTGGCTGAACTCCTGACCCCAGGAAAGATCCAAAACTTGTAAACATGTGAAAAAATAAATGATTACCCAGGAAAACAGAAAGGGAGACACTAAATTTGACAATCACCGTGATGACGCAGCGACATTGTGCCATTGCTTAGGGAGAGCCCTGGACTGTTAAAAACACAAAGGTACTTTTTATCTGATTACTTGATTAATCACCAGAATAATCAATAGAATACTTGATACTAAAATAATCCATAGCTGCAGCCCTCGTCTCAAACCTAAACCTACTTCCAGGTATCTTATATATGCTACCTTGGAACCACCCTAAATCCAAGCAGTCCACTGTCAACCCCACTGAGGTCTATTACTTAGATCAAATCAAATCAAATCAAATCAATTTTATTTAGATAGCGCCAAATCACACAAACCAGTTGCCCCAAGGCGCTTATATTGTAAGGCAAAAGCATACAATAATTACGGAAAAACCCCAATGGTCAAAGCGACCCCCTGTGAGCAAGCACTTGGCGACAGTGGGAAGGAAAAACTCCCTTTTAAGAGGAAGAAACCTCCAGCAGAACCAGGCTCAGGGAGGGAGATATGATTGGGTTATGTGAAACCTGGCTTAAACCTACCTTAAATGAGGCCTGCCCACCGGCATACACACTTTTAGTCACGTTCCTCGTGAATGCACGCAAGGCAGAGGGTGTTGCTCTTATTTATAAATCGAGGTTTAGCTTGTTGTTGGTCACAAATATAAAATGTTTGAACACCTGATTCTCCGCACCCCCAAGATGTTACATATTTCCAAGGTCAGATTAATAAAAATCAGCCATATTATTTTGTCACTGTATACAGACCCCCTGACCCAAACTCTGAGGTCTTAGATGAATTTGGTGCGTTCATCTCTAACTAGCACAGATAAGGGCCTGGTCCCACTGGGGAGAGAATTAATTGAGTATTAATTGATTTAATTAATTGATGAATTAGGTATACAAATTACAGGCATTCGTTGTCGTCCGCAACAAAAATGGCCAAAAATGACAAATGTCCCAGTATGAATTCCGGATATATTAATAATGTATAGCGAATATATGATGACAATCACGGTTGTTATAACTCATGTAGTGAGGAAACTGATCCGACGCATTGTGATTATCGCGGCAGTATTACGGGTGTATTATGAATGCATCGCGCTCATGTTGCGCGTGCATGGCATCTGCATTGCGGTCATAAAAGAAGCACACTCGGGCTGTCGGCATCACTATTCACACCAACAATACAGGCTCTGGAGCAAGTGCTGGACTCGGACAAGTTGATTGGAGTAAACAAGCAGTGAACGGGGCAAGTGGTGACGTCAGCGGATCGCATCAGAATGCAGCTCGTCTGAATGATTATAACAAGAAGTTAGATCTGTTATAAACATAGGAATAAATACTGTAACAGCTGCATACAAGAAGGAAAAAACACGCAACTGTTTTAGCAAGCCTTGACAATGTAAACAAGTCAAATAACTACCTTTTAGACGGCTCAAAAATGCTTTCTGCAGCTTGTTAGGCATTCGCGCGTGCGAACGGCCCAGCTGCAGCTTCCTCTGTGATTCAGGAGGTGATTAGAGCCATTTTCAACAGCCAATTTGCAGAATAAAATGATTAATCTGCCACAAAATTATTATTTTATATACGCAGCATCCAGCACAGAGCGCGTGGCAGCCGGTAGAACAAAGAACGGCGTCCAGCTATGAACACAGCGCATCTGATTTGCATCTGCCGGAAATCAGATGCAAAGCAGACGTAATAAAAATGCTTTATTCGTGGCCAATCTGTATGCAGTCACAACAACTCATTTTATTTCATGATGTGGACATGATGGGCACGCAAAATATCCATTTTACACACTGTCCCAGTCCGCTGGCAAGCCGCAAATCCCTGTCTGTTGCAGATATGAGCAGACAATGGCGAATAAGCAGCGCACAGATTGAGCATGTATTGTGTATGTATTGAGTATGTATTGAGTATGTAAGGCGGTTGTCATCCGCAGCCAAAATTTTGTGCAGCTCAAAAATCCTGGCAACGGAAAAATGTGCCTCTGCGGATAATTGCGGACGTGTGCGGATGTCGGCATGACTCATACAAGCATGTTTCACACATACTGCGGATTTTAAGCGAATATGAGACAATTTTGTGTGCAATCCATACACAAATCCTCCTAAACGCCAGTGGGACCAGGCCCTAACATTCTGATTATTGGTGACTTTAACATTAATATAAATAAGCCTTCTGATCCCCTCTGCAAATCATTTATGGAAATTGTGGATGCATTAGCATTTCAGCAATGCATTCAGGATTCAACGCACATTAGTGGAAATACCCTGGATTTGGTTCTCGCACGTGGTATTGCTGTCACAAATATTGACATCTTAGCTCTTGCATCGGTGGTCTCTGATCACTCACATATTAGGTTTATAGTTTCGCTGCCATGTTTAGTGGAACATCAGCCTTATTTATCACTGCGGCGACGCATCAACTCCTGAACTATGACTGAACTCGAAGTTAGACACAGGCCCAGCACCAGAAAAAAAAATATTAAGGGGGTGATGAGTTTATCACAGGGTGCGGGGTCGCCCCCCCCCAAAAAAAAGTGTGACCCGGAGGGGACGTGCCTCTGTGCGTGCATCATGAATTGGGTGCGCTCCTGGAAAGCTCGTGTATGTAGGCTACACCGTTGTAAGAGACTGACTGAGTAAGAGTAAAGAGTGATGACAGTATTTTTTATTATCAATTGAACGTATAGACCCTCGGTCAAGTGAGCTCCTGCATACCACAAAACCAAACCAACAAATGATCTGAGAAACGACACGAGACAGTAGATTAACCCCACATACAGCCCTCCATCACAAGCACAAACACAGCGCAATTGGGCATGACAGTCACACCAACGGGTCAAAGATAAACCTTTCATGAAGATATATTTACAACAATACATAACTTTTATCTTACCATAAAAGTCCATATCTTAACATAAATTCTGTGTGGAAACTGGATGCTAGCCTACCTCAGTGGACTCAGGATCCTTGCCCTCTGCCACACTGACAAGCGCAATCCTCAAGGGCCTTTCACACTGAATACGTCAGATGCGTCAAAAATCGGTCTAAAAAGCATTATTTTCAAAGAGACGCGTTGCTTTTAAGATGCGTCAGATGCGTCGCGTCAAAAGCCGAGCTAAACCGACGCTTATGACGGGAGTGCGCATTGCCGCTTCTCGGCAAAGTTCAATCCAATCCAACTTTCGATGCTCTGAGCTGTGACGTACCTTTGCGTTGTCCATTAGGAACAATGCGTCGGGCCAAAACACGGAAGACTAGTGGCAGAAACCACTGATCTCAACAAAATGGATCAGTGCAGAAACCACTGATCTCTACAAAATGGATCGGTGCAGAAACCACTGATCTGTGCAAAACATACGTGTCACAGGACTGTTCGTTTATGGAGCAGTTTTCTGAAGAAAAATCCTTCAAAATGTTTTTTGTTTGTGTTTTGTTGTTTGTTACCTCAGAATTTCTGATTACTGTTAAAAAAAAAAGTTTAGAACACTTGTAATTAAAATAGCTAAATAAATCAATAAATGGTTCTTTAGAAACATTTCATCTGTAAATTAAAACCACCTGTTATTTCAGATTAGATCATTTCTTGTTTAACATAAGGACATTTATTTTTAGACAAAATAACATGGAAATTTGTACATTTTTTTTTAAGTCTGGTAGATTATTTATATCTCATTTCAGCCAGAAGACACTGTAATAAATACAAATGTTTATTATAAATGCAACAGGAAATAATTTAACAATGACTGCAGTGTGATTGTAAAGTAGGATTTCTGTGACATAAACCTCATGATGAATTTTTTTTTAATGTTCATTTCCACTTGTAATTTCGCCAAAATATGTAATTGCCTTTAATGTTGTTATCAGGACAGAGTCATTTCTAAAATATGAATTTGAGCGCAATAAGTGGAGAGCTTCTACTTGTGCAAATGTCTTTTGACTTTGATTTCATGGACATTTTTAATGATCCGTTCATTTATTGTTAAAATATAAAATGAAATAGCTTTTTAAAACATAATAAAATAGTTGCTGTTGAAAGAGCCTTTTATTTAGAAGCAGGTGATGTTATGCTGGATTCTCGGGACCAGATGAAGGTCTCTTCTGCAGCTTTGAACTCTGGTGGTGTTGCTGAAGACACTTTTGTCCTATTTTGAAGAGCAGAGATGTTTTCTTTCGACTGGACTTCGTGGTGTTCAGCTCATCAATGGAAGTTTGGTTGTCTGCACAGCAAATGTTCCTGACTGGGACAAATAAAAATATTTCTTTAAGTATAAAGAAACACTAAACAGTTTATATATAAAAAAGGAAAAAAAAATGGGGGAAAAAAACGATGGAAAAAAACGCCTGAAAAAAATAAGTTATTTAAAGTTGAGCTTTTGTGGTGACTGAAAAAAGCTGTAGCTTTATTTGGTAAAAATAAAAAAGGACTGAACCATTTACAAATTAAAAACGTTCACTCAGATCAACAGTGCTAAAAGGCTATGCTAACGTTAGCCGATCATTAAACCACAGCAGTTCAGTAAACATCACGTTTTATTTTACATTATTCTCACCTCAATAAAGCTGCCGAACTAAACTCCGTTGGTCAAACTGGGACTTCGCATATATCCAAAAAGTGGGAGATTTCGGACTGAGTGGGTTTGCTCCATCACCCTGGCTGCCTGCCTCGGTCTGACCAGTGATGATGCCTGAAGGCCGGCTTCTCCGTGCGGGTTGGCCTGCTGTCGCGGTTCGATCGATATCCCACCAAGTCGTCAGTCCTCCCTCGGTCGGTAGCTGAAAAAAAGCTTCTCCCAGCAGGGTGATGGGACAATCGTTCTACTGCTGTTTTTTTAAAGCTTTTTTGTGGTTCAGGCGACCCAAATTCAAGATGGCGATCGCTGAACTTTTTTCAGGTTGTGGAAACTGCCAGAGTGTGACGTGACAATCTCCGCCCCTTTGCTGCTTACGAAGCGACGCATCTGACGTCATGCGTCAGATGCGTCAGCGGATTAGGACACGTTGACGGATTGGTCTAAAGTATTCAGTGTGAAAGGCCCTTCAACCTATCAAATCGCTTGAACACAGACATGCCATATCCATTTGTTTTAAAATTAATTACTTTAGTTAATTAATTTGGTTTATTTGTTAAATATGTGATATTATTGAATAACTAATATTTTGCTATATTTTCCAGTATTTCTTTTCTTTCTTTTTCTTTTTTCTTTTTGATAACGCTCACATCCGAGGGGGCGGGGTTGATGACGTGAGGGGGCGTCATCCCCAAACGCCCCCTCGTGGCGCTGGGTCCAGTTAGACTGCCTGATGTCTTAGCTTCACGTTTGGAAAATGCCCAATCAGTAGACTGTCTTGTGGAGAGTTTAAACTCAGCGCTCAAAACGACACTTGACATGAATGTGCCACCTTAATTAAAATCACGTGCCCCTCCACTCAAAACACAGTCACCTTGGTTCAGTGATGACATGCGTGATCTCAAGCATAAGGCTAGAGGTCTAGAACAGAAATGGCGTAGTTCAAAATTAGAAGTATTCCACCTCGTGTGTCGTGATGCTATCTTAGACTATAAGCATGCATTATTGGCTACAAACCGGACCTATTACTCTGATTTGATCAACAAAAACAAGCATAACTCAAAGTTTGACACGGTGGCAACACTTATTCATGGACAACCACCTGTAGTTCGCTCTCCTTTTACAGCACAAGATTTCCTGGATTACTTTGAGAATAAAATAGAAGACATTAGGTTAAACATATCCCAGCATGCCTTAATTCAGCCACCACACACTGCTATTGAGGTGGGCGCCATTACTGAGGTATTACCTAGATTTACAGAATTGGATAGTATCTCACTAGGCTTGCTGAAGAAATGCATAACGTCAACAAAAAGCACAACAACCTATTTATTTGATCCAATACCAACAGAAGTGTTTAAAGACCTGAGGCCCACTCTTGGGCCAACTCTGCTGGAAATTATTCATCTTTCATTAACTTCTGGATCAGTTCCTAAATGTTTCAAATCTGCAGTGATTAAACCATTACTTAAGAAATCTAATCTTGACCCTAGTAGTGTATTGAAAAACTATAGGCCGATATCAAATCTATCACTTTGCTCTAAAATTCTGAAAAAAGTAAGTGGTGTCACGGCACCTTGTGGACCACCTTACTGAAAATAATCTCTTTGAGCCACTGCAGTCTGCTTTTAGAAAAAAATCATTCCACAGAGACGGCTCTCACTAAAGTGGTGAATGATCTTCTGCTTGCAATGGATTTGGACACCACTACGGTTCTGGTGATGTTAGATCTTAGTGCTGCATTTGATACCATGGATCATCATATTCTTCTTGATAGGCTGGAGAATCATTTTGGGATTACTGGGAATGCTCTTGGATGGTTGACATCATACCTGACCAGTCATTCTCACTGTGTTTTGTACAATAACACTACCTCTAACCTTAGTGACATGGAATTTGGGGTTCCATCGGGGTCCATCTTAGGGCCCCTGCTTTTCTCCCTTTATATAGCACCCCTTTTGCAGTGTTTTGGGATTACCTTTCACTGCTATTTCATTGCACTTGTAATGACAATAAATCTATCCATCTACATGTATCTATCTATCTATGCTGATGATACTCACTTACACATGCCGATAACTGCTGGTAATCTCATCCACATAAAATCCTTAGAAGATTGCCTTGCATCAGTGAGAAGCTGGATGTCTAGCAACTTCCTACTTTTAAACTCTGATTTGACTGAAATGATGGTTCTTGGTCCAGTGAGACATCTGCATCAATTTGATAAGCTAACACTTAGCCTAGGCTTGTTTGTCATACATCACACTGACAAAGTGAGGAACCTTGAGGTAATTTTTGATCCTACGTTGTCCTTTGACCTCCACATTAGAGACATTACAAGGACTGCTTTCTTCCACCTGTGGAATATAGCGAAGATTTGTCCCATCCTGTCTACGGCTGATGCTGAGACCCTGATTCATGCATTTGTCTGTTCTAGATTGGACTACTGCAATGCTCTATTTTCTGGTTTACCGCAGTCCAGAATTAGGGGTCTCCAATTGGTTCAAAATGCTGCTGCCAGACTTTTGACATGAAGCAGAAAGATTGACCACATTACACCCATTTTGGCATCCCTTCACTGGCTTCCTGTCCCTGTGAGATCATATTTTAAGGTTCTGCTACTAGCCTATAAAATTGTTCACGGACTGGCATCTTCCTACCGAGCTGACCTAATTAAACCCTACGTACAGGCCTGGGCTCTGCGTTCTCAGGGTGTGGAACTACTTTGTGTCCCTAGGTTGAATAAAAAGTCTGCGGGTCACAGAGCTTTCTCTTATCATGCCCCTGTTCTGTGGAATGATCTCCCTGCATCAAGACTTTCAAGTCCAGACTTAAGACGCACTTATTTTCCCGTTCGTATAGCTAGCATACTGGCGTGGTACAGTAGTGTTCAGAATAATAGTAGTGCTATGTGACTAAAAAGATTAATCCAGGTTTTGAGTATATTTCTTATTGTTACATGGGAAACAAGGTACCAGTAGATTCAGTAGATTCTCACAAATCCAACAAGACCAAGCATTCATGATATGCACACTCTTAAGGCTATGAAATTGGGCTATTAGTAAAAAAAAGTAGAAAAGGGGGTGTTCACAATAATAGTAGTGTGACATTCAGTCAGTGAGTTTGTCAATTTTGTCAAACAAACAGGTGTGAATCAGGTGTCCCCATTTAAGGATGAAGCCAGCACCTGTTGAACATGCTTTTCTTTTGAAAGCCTGAGGAAAATGGGACGTTCAAGACATTGTTCAGAAGAACAGCGTAGTTTGATTAAAAAGTTGATTGGAGAGGGCAAAACTTATATGCAGGTGCAAAAAATTATAGGCTGTTCATCTACAATGATCTCCAATGCTTTAAAATGGACAAAAAAAACAGAGATGTGTGGACGACAATGGAAAACAACCATCAAAATGGATAGAAGAATAACCAGAATGGCAAAGGCTCACCCACTGATCAGCTCCAGGATGATCAAAGACAGTCTGGAGTTACCTGTAAGTGCTGAGACAGTTAGAAGATGCCTGTGTGAAGCTAATTTATTTGCAAGAATCCCCCGCAAAGTCCCTCTGTTAATAAAAGACGTGCAGAAGAGGTACAGTTTGCCAAAGAACACATCAACTGCCTAAGAGAAATGGAGGAATATTTTGTGGACTGATGAGAGTAAAACTGTTCTTTTTGGGTCCAAGGGCCGCAGACAGTTTGTGAGACGACCCCCAAACTCTGAATTCAAGCCACAGTTCACAGTGAAGACAGTGAAGCATGGTGGTGCAAGCATCATGATATGGGCATGTTTCTCCTACTATGGTGTTGGGCCTATATATCACATACCAGGTATCATGGATCAGTTTGGATATGTCAAAATACTTGAAGAGGTCATGTTGCCTAATGCTGAAGAGGACATGCCCTTGAAATGGGTGTTTCAATAAGACAATGACCCCAAGCACACTAGTAAATGAGCAAAATCTTGGTTCCAAACCAACTAAATTAATGCCTTGCAGATGTAAAAAAAATCATGAAAAACTGTGGTTATACAACTAAATAATAGTTTAGTGATTCACAGGATTGCTAAAAAAAACAGTTTGAACATAATAGTTTTGAGTTTGTAGCATCAACCGCAGATGCTACTATTATTGTGAACACCCCCTTTTCTACTTTTTTTACTAATAGCCCAATTTCATAGCCTTAAGAGTGTACATATCATGAATGCTTGGTCTTGTTGGATTTGTGAGAATCTACTGAATCTACTGGTACCTTGTTTCCCATGTAACAATAAGAAATATACTCAAAACCTGGATTAATCTTTTTAGTCACATAGCACTACTATTATTCTTAACACTACTGTATGTAACTATGCTTTTACTCTTTTAAATTAATTTTATCAAAAAACAGAGCGGGCCGCGGCCATCAACTTTATCTAAATTCTGGGTCTTTTAATGAAACTTAGGGCTTGTGGCCGGCGATCACTTAATGCTTAATGCTGACAAATTACACTGTATTTCTTGTCTTTCTGATGTGTGATCCTGTTTTTTTCTCTCTGTTTGAGGTGCGGCTCCATCCAGAAGATGGGGTGTGGTGTCTGTTTCTGTAACCCTCCTGTCCTGTGCACCGGCAACATTTCCTGTATGTTCGTTTTGTGAATTGTTTTGTAATTTGTGTCTGTAGCATGGCCCAAGCAGAGGGTCGCCCCTTTGAGTCTGGTCTACTTGAGGTTTCTTCCTCAAATCATCAGAGGGAGTTTTTTCTTACCACTGTCACCTGTGTCCTTGCTCTGGGGGTTGGTAAGGTGAGACCTTACTTGTGTGAAGCGTCTTGAGGCAAATTTGTTGTGATTTGGCGCTGTATAAATGAAATAAACTGCAATTGAAATTGGATCCCTGTTCTGGCCTTGAGGTTCTTATTCTGACTTCAGATAATTAAACTTCTGTGTATTTATCATAAAACTATACCACAAATAAACACAGCTGATGTAATTTGGTGGCTTTTAAAGACAGCTGCCTGTAAACGTGATGACTATACTTAAAAACTCTGTTTTCATATTTTATTTCATTTCTTTTAGAAGGCTATTTGTTGACACTTTGTTGCTGTTAAAATAATGCATAAAGAACTTTGATGTTATGGAAGAATTAAAGCCCGTAATGAATGCTGTGTTTTTTTTTATAAGCGAGTTGTGTTTTAATGAACTGCGGCAGAGTGAGAACACAGATCAGACACGACAGATGGACGATGGCTGCAGATCTGTGATCAGCAGCCGAGAAAACAGACGCTTCCGGCGTCACATCACCTCTTGTTCATTTTGTGCATTTTAGTTAATTCTCTGTTGTTATTTTTTTTAACCAGCTTGACAAACATATTTCATCACCACTTAAACAAACTGGACTCAGTCCCATTTAAAAACAGCACTAACATATGAGAAAGAAATGTTTTTCTAAATCAGACAGTCGCTTATTTATTTTAAACCAGTCTTTTAAAAAGAGATAAATTGTGTCTGTACAGTATCTGATCACATATTAAACGATCAACAGAGATGGATTTCGTAATAAACAGAAAAGTAAATGAGGTGAAAATAGATGAACAGCATCTCCTTCAAAGAGTCCATGTAAATAATTAACATCAATTAACAAGGCGGTGATTGAATCACTGTGTTTACACGTACAGAAATACTATGATGTCACCAGTGTTTTCTGATCACCTGAACCTGAATAACATCATAAATTGGGTTAGAAAAAAAACAGGCAGAGTATTCCGATCTTAGATAATTGAAGTGCACTGTAGACACATAAACACCTTAATCAGACAAGGATGTCTGCCTGGATTTTTTTTTTTTTTTTTTGCTATTACAACCCCAATTCCAGTGAAGCTGGGATATTGTGTAAAATGTAAATAAAAACAATACAATTATTTGCAAATCCTCTTCAACCTATATTCAATTGAAGACACCACAAAGACAAGATATTTAATGTTAAAACTGATAAACTTTATTGTTTTTGTGCAAATATTTGCTCATTTTTAAATGGATGCCTGCAACATGTTTCAAAAAAGTTGGGACAGTGGTATGTTTACCACTGTGTTACACCACCTTTCCTTCTAACAACACTCAATAAGCGTTTGGGAACTGAGGACACTAATTGTTGATGCTTTGTAGGTGGAATTCTTTCCCATTCTTGCTTGATGTACGACTTCAGTTGTTCAACAGTCCGGGGTCTCCGTTGTCGTATTTTGCGCTTTATAATGCGCCACACATTTTCAAAGGGTCACAGGTCTGGACTGCAGGCAGGCCAGTCTAGTACCTGCACTCTTTTACTACAAAGCCACGCTGTTGTAACACGTGCAGAATGTAGCTTGGGATTGTCTTGCTGAAATAAGCAGGGACGTCCCTGAAAAAGACGTTGCTTGGATGGCAGCATGTGCTGCTCCAAAACCTGGATGTACCTTTCAGCATTGATGGTGCCATCACAGATGTGTAAGTTGCCCATGCCATGGGCACTAACACACACCCATACCATCACAGATGCTGGCTTTTGACCTTTGTGCTGGTAACAATCTGGATGGTCTTTTTCCTCGACGTCCATGATTTCCCAAAACAATGTGAAATGTGGACTCATCAGACCACAGCACACTTTTCCACTTTGTGTCTGTCCATTTCAAATGAGCTCAGGCCCAGAGAAGGCGGCGGCGTTTCTGGATGTTGTTGATGTACGGCTTTCGCTTTGTATGGTAGAGTTTTAACTTGCACTTGTAGATGTAGCAACGAACTGTGTTAACTGACAATGGTTTTCTGAAGTGTTCCTGAGCCCACGCAGTAAGATCCTTTACACAATGATGTCGGTATTTAATGCAGTGCCACCTGAGGGATCGAAGGTCACGGGCATTCAATGTTGGTTTTCGGCCTTGCCACTTACGTGTAGAAAGTTCTTCAGATTCTCTGAATCTTCTGATTATATTATGAACTGTAGATGATGGAATCCCTAAATTCCTTGCAATTGAACATTGAGAAACATTGTTCTTAAACTGTTGGACTATTTTTTCACGCAGTTGTTCATAAAGTGGTGATCCTCACCCAAACTTTGCTTGTGAACGGCTAAGCCTTTTGGGGATGCTCCTTTAATATCCAATCATGACACTCACCTGTTTCCAATTAACCTGTTCACCTGTGGAATGTTAAAAAACAGGTGTTCTTTGAGCATTGTTGCCCCTGTCCCAGCTTTTTTAAAACATGTTGCAGGCATCCATTTCAAAATGAGCAGATATTTGCACAAAAACAATAAAGTTTATCAGTTTGAACATTAAATATCTTGTCTTTGTGGTGTTATTCAATTGAATATAGGTTGAAGAGGATTTGAAATCATTGTATTCTGTTTTATTTACATTTTACACAATGTCCCAACTTCATTGGAATTGGGGTTGTATTATTATTATTATTATTATTATTATTATTATTATTATTTAAACACATAGAATGCAGTGAATGTTATCTGTCTGAGAGTCATTTATCAGACCCTGGAACATATACACAGGGATACAACAGAATATTCCATAAACAACACATAAACACTGAATCTAAATGGTGTTTTATTAAGAATATTCAGAATCAAGACAATAATCTGATTATTGCTGTCCATGAGGCAGATGAATAAACAGTATTTACCACTGCTCACCTGAAGGTGGCAGTATAAACATAAATGGAGAAGATTACAAACTCCACCAAGGAGGGTTTTTTCATGATTTAAATACTATTTGTCAGTTCAGCATTATGTAAAAAATGAGAACAACACAAAGCAAATGCCCCCAGTCGAATGTTCAGCTTGTATTTGATTTTACCGTTCAGGAGACCATGAAAACTGAAAGTTATTCCTACAGCCAAAGACTGGTGCTTTACATACTGTATAAGATCTACTTGTACACTGAAAGATTGCTGCTATATGTGGTGTAGTATGTGTTGTCTTCTGTGGTGTGGTATGTGGTGTCGTATGTTGTGTAATATATGGTGTCATATATGGTGTGGTATGTGGTGTAGTATGTGTTGTCTTATGTGGCGTGGTATGTGGTATGGTATGTGGCATAGTATGTGGTGTAGTATGTGTTGTCTTATGTGGCGTGGTATGTGGTATGGTATGTGGCGTAGTATGTGGTGTAGTATGTGTTGTCTTTTGTGGTGTGGTATATGGTGTAGTATGTGTTGTCTTATGTGGTGTGGTAGGTGGTGTCGTATGTGGTATGGTATATGATGTAGTATATGGTGTGGTTTGTGGTGTAGTATGTGTTGTTTTATGTGGTGTGGTATATGGTGTAGTATATGGTGTGGTATGTGGTGTGGTATATGGTGTAGTATATGGGGTGGTATGTGGTGTAGTATGTGTTGTCTTATGTGGTGTTGTATGTGGTGTGGTATATGGTGTAGTATATGGCGTAGTATGTGTTGTCTTATGTGGTGTGGTAGGTGGTGTCGTATATGGTGTAGTATGTGTTGTCTTATGTGGTGTGGTAGGTGGTGTAGTATATGGTGTGGTATGTGTTGTCTTATGTGGTGTAGTATGTGTTGTCTTATGTGGTGTGGTAGGTGGTGTAGTATATGGTGTAGTATATGGTGTGGTATGTGGTCTGGTATATGGTGTGGTATGTGGTGTAGTATGTGTTGTCTTATGTGGTGTGGTAGGTGGTGTAGTATATGGTGTAGTATATGGTGTGGTATGTGGTGTAGTATGTGTTGTCTTATGTGGTGTTGTATGTGGTGTGGTATATGGTGTAGTATATGGTGTAGTATGTGTTGTCTTATGTGGTGTCGTATGTGGTGTGGTATATGGTGTAGTATATGGTGTAGTATGTGTTGTCTTATGTGGTGTGGTATATGGCGTAGTATATGTGTGGTATGTGTTGTCTTATGTGGTGTGGTATATGGTGTAGTATATGGTATAGTATGTGTTGTGGTATATGGTGTAGTATATGGTGTAGTATGTGTTGTCTTATGTGGTGTTGTATGTGGTGTGGTATATGGTGTAGTATATGGTGTAGTATGTGTTGTCTTATGTGGTGTCGTATGTGGTGTGGTATATGGTGTGGTATGTGTTGTCTTATGTTGTGTGGTATATGGTGTAGTATGTGTTGTCTTATGTGGTGTGGTATGTGGCGTTGTATATGGTGTGGTATGTGTTGTCTTATGTGGTGTGGTAGGTGGCATTGTATATGGTGTGGTATGTGTTGTCTTATGTGGTGTGGTATGTGGCGTTGTATATGGTGTGGTATGTGTTGTCTTATGTGGTGTGGTATGTGACGTTGTATATGGTGTAGTATGTGTTGTCTTATGTGGTGTGGTATGTGACGTTGTATATGGTGTAGTATGTGTTGTCTTATGTGGTGTGGTATGTGGTGTTGTATATGGTGTAGTATGTGTTGTCTTATGTGGTGTGGTATGTGGCATTGTATATGGTGTGGTATGTGTTGTATTATGTGGTGTGGTAGGTGGTGTAGTATATGGTGTGGTATGTGTTGTCTTATGTGGTGTGGTATGTGGCGTAGTATATGGTGTGGTATATGGTGTAGTATATGGTGTGGTATGTGTTGTCTTATGTGGTGTGGTATGTGGCGTTGTATATGGTGTAGTATGTGTTGTCTTATGTGGTGTGGTATGTGGCGTTGTATATGGTGTGGTATGTGTTGTATTATGTGGTGTAGTATATGGTGTGGTATGTGTTGTCTTATGTGGTGTGGTATGTGGCGTAGTATATGGTGTGGTATATGGTGTAGTATATGGTGTGGTATGTGTTGTCTTATGTGGTGTGGTATGTGGCGTAGTATATGGTGTGGTATGTGTTGTCTTATGTGGTGTAGTATATGGTGTAGTATGTGTTGTATTATGTGGTGTCGTATGTGGTGTAGTATATGGTGTGGTATGTGGTGTAGTATGTGTTGTCTTATGTGGTGTTGTATGTGGTGTGGTATATGGTGTAGTATATGGTGTAGTATGTGTTGTCTTATGTGGTGTCGTATGCGGTGTGGTATATGGTGTGGTATGTGTTGTCTTATGTGGTGTGGTAGGTGGTGTAGTATATGGTGTGGTATGTGTTGTCTTATGTGGTGTGGTATGTGGCGTAGTATATGGTGTGGTATATGGTGTGGTATGTGGTGTAGTATGTGGTGTGGTATGTGTTGTCTAATGTGGTGTGGTAGGTGGTGTAGTATATGGTGTGGTATATGGTGTGGTATGTGGTGTAGTATGTGGTGTAGTATATGGTGTGGTAGGTGGTGTAGTATATGGTGTAGTATATGGTGTGGTATGTGTTGTCTTATGTGATGTGGTATGTGGCGTAGTATATGGTGTGGTATATGGTGTGGTATGTGGTGTAGTATGTGGTGTGGTATGTGGCGTAGTATATGGTGTGGTATGTGGTGTAGTATGTGGTATATCTATACCCAGTTTTGAAAAAAACCTTCGTCTGGCCTCCACCATGAAATGGTTCCAACCAGACTAAACATTCTTTAGTTATTGTGCGCAAACAGGACGTTTACAGATGGATGGACGAAGCGTGTGAAGAGGCATTAAAAACGTTCTGGTCCACGTCTGGAAACAGGTGTTTTGGTCATTTCTACGCTGGGTTTGAGATGTGGTTTGTCGGGTGAACTCAGCTCAAAGATAAATTACAACATATCTGTTTATGAAGACCAAAGTCAACACTCACAACATTACTCAAACTATTTACTTCACTTTTCTCACCAAGTGTTGCTTTGAAAGTTGCCTCAGGTTACTGAAACATTCTCACATCACTTCTTTCTTCTCCTTTTTATTTTTCCGGGGAGGCTGCCGTGAAGGCTGAGCGTGCGCTTTAATGTGACTGATGTTTTTTGGGTTTGGTGAAAATAAATGATCAGGAGAGGAGGCGGCAGTGTGTTGCTTCTTATTTACTCCAGACGCTCCGCTTTTATCAGAGCTACATGTTTTCACGGATAAGTGCTAATTTCTCCGGATTGTTTCCCGCCTTTTTTGCTCGCACGTCCTCCCCCTCTGAGCTCGCCTGGTTTTCAGTGCCACACTCTTAAAGCCATTTTCTTGTTTGCGAAGGCGAACACACAAAGACCCTGTAAAAATCACATAAAACTCACCTTTGACATTCTCCATCTGAGCTTCTTCACGTGCACACTTCAAAGTTCCCTTTAAATCCAGCGTATCCACGTCGTCTTTCCTGCGAGTACTGAGCTAATTTCATTACGTTTTAAAATAACATGCATCAGTCTGGTTTAAACGACAAAATGTACAACGGCTGTCGAGAACTGAAGATTGTGTTTATGAAGTCATTCTCTGTGGGATGATAAATTTGCACCTACGGGATTAAAAATAATAATATCAGATTTAAACCGACAAAAGAATAGAAAAAAATGAATGACAATTTTTTTAAAAAGCATGTCACAGACACCTGATCAGGTCTGTCCTCCACAGTACGACAGGTCCAGGTCAGGTCTGGGAGCACGAACATCTGCTGTGCATTATTCACTCTCAAAACCACCTTGGGCCCTGGACAGCAACCATCTAGGCATACGTCCAGTCCTTCTCCACTCCGACAGTGACCATGTCAGTACCTGCTGCAGCCAGCCGAAATGGGTGTGTCCTTGACACGTGGGCATGTCACTGGCATTCTCCAGCTGCTGGGCTCCTCAACACTGAGGGACCTGCATGCTGGATCATGTCCAGGACAACATACAACATGGACAAAATACAGTAAGACAGGAAACATCAGGTTCCTAGAGACTTGGACTTTTGCTCTTCTGCAACAGCATCAGCATCACCAAACACGTTTGTCCAGCGATCTCATGGTTCTCCAGACTTCAAAGGCTGAAGACCCAGAGATGTAATGTCCCCGCATATAGATACACCTCTGATGGTCGAGTCCAGAAAGACAATGAAAGCCTGAATCTCGGTCTTGATTCCGAATAATCGCAAACCATTTCCAGCAATCGATCCACGTCCTCTCTGCCCTCAGCTGTTTCACTCCCTGTTGCAATCGGATTAATACTTAGTGGTTCCCAGTTAACTGGCAGATCAGCACAAGAAGCCTGGCACTGGAGATGCCTAACATCCTGGTGGGAGGATCAGCCTGATACCACTGGAGCAGCCGACCCACTGGGACAGTACAGCAGAGACGTCTGTTAGGACCGAGCTGTCACTCGGCATGACCGCGACGAGACAAAGTGTCAGTTTGGATTTGCAGTGTGGCACTGAACCGAAATGCAATATGAAGGGTTTTAGAGTTCCACACTGAAAACACGCTGTACTAAACACTAGAGCGGCACTAAGTGCGGGTCACAGAGCTTTCTCTTATCGTGCCCCTGTTCTGTGGAATGATCTCCCTGCATCAATAAAACAGTCAGATTCTGTGGAGATTTTCAAGTCCAGACTTAAGATGCACTTATTTTCCCTTTCATATGGCTAGCATACTGGTACAGTTTTATTTTACGCTTTTTACTCTTTTAATTCATTTATTAGTAATTGGAGCAGGCTGCGGCCTCAACTTTATCTAAATTCTGGGTCTTTTAGTGAAGTTTAGGGCTAGTGGCCGGCGATCACCTTAGTATTTCTCTGTTTTTCTTGTTGTTTAATGCTGGCAAATTATACAGTATTTTTTGTCTTTCTGATGCCTGATTCTGTTTTTTTCTCTCTGTTTAAGGTGCAGCTCCAGTTGTATTCGTGTTGGCAATCGTCCTGTCCTGTGCGCCAATAGCATTTCTTGTATATTTGTCCATGAATTGTTCTGTAATTTATGTCTGTAGCATGGCCCAAGCAGAGGGTCACCCCTTTGAGTCTGGTCTGCTTGAGGTTTGCTCTGAGGAACAGAGGGAGGTTTTCCTTACCACTGTTGCTCTGGGGGTTGGTAAGGTTAGACCTTACCTGTGTGGAGTGCTTTGAGGCAACTCTGTTGTGATTTGGCACTATATAAATGAAAATAAATTGAAATTGAACTGAAATTGAGTGGAATGCATCCCTCCACCAGGACAATCACTTCACCCCAAATCTTATGAGACGTGAGCATTTAACAAGTATGACAGGAATCAGGTTCTGACAAAGCTGAAGAAACAGGAAATCAAAACATCTGCTGCATCAGCTTCAGGCATGGCATCTCACAGTCCGCCCACCATCCCGTGGTCCACAGACGCCACTCCCGCACATTACCTTCCACATCCCGGACTGAGACAAAAGGAACAGAATCAGTCCAAGTCCAAGTTGTCCAAGTCAGTTGAGCTGAGTTATCGACTCTTCACTCCTTTTAGGGCTCTTCAGATATGCTGGAAGAGGACCTGAGGTGGGGATCAAACTGGTGACCTGCTGGGTACAAGAGACTCATTTTATGGTTACAGAATCAGTAGAACCCTCATTGATCCAAAGGCAATAAGACTGGAAACAAATTACAGATGGGGATTTGATGAGGACATCGGCATAGGCGGCAGATTAAAGAGGGTACAGGGCAACCAGGAAACAGGATCCTTTAACAACGAGTCAGGAAGCAGCCGTGACAGATGCCAGCGAAGCTTTTCGTCAAAGTGGCAGGTCGATGGAGCAGTTGCTCAGTTGTTGACTGGTTTCTGACTCGATGTTGTGAAGCCCAGCAGATCGATGTGCGCAATCAATGCTGAAAACAAGTACACACACATCCTGCTGTGTGAAGAGAAAAAGCTTTCAGAATAAAATACCTTCTGCGCCACAGAGTGCCGTTTGTCTCTGGAAACTGCATCACGAAAAACACTTCATCATCTCTGCAGACTGTCTCAGAGTTAAAATAAATAAATGAGCACAGTCACCTACACTGAAAGCCTTGTTTCGTCTCACAACATTCAGCTGAGGTGTTATAAAAGCCGGAGTTTAACTCCACAGTCTGGAGCGAGTACTAAATACAGTACTCTGTTCATGCGGAGTGTGTGGGAACAAAGTACTAAATACAGTAATCTGATGACGCAGATTGTGTGGAAACTCTCCAAATGCACCAACAACCAGCAGGAGTAACGCTTTGACCTTCAGTTTCTCACTCAGCTTTTCAACTACTTTCAATAATGTTGACATAATTCCACATCAATGGTCCATTTTAGTCAAAGAACCTCACGGCTTTGCAGTGAAACTGCAGTTTTTACTGAAGGTAAATGATTCGATTTGTTCAGAACTGAGCAAAAACAAACAACATGAACTTTAACCACCAAATGTCTCACCAACACATTACATAGTAACCTGTTTGTCTGTGTACATCATCACAGGACGCGGTGTGGGAAAACACTGAGGTACAGTATGTCCATTCTTTACAAGAACTCCCTCAAAATATCATCTGATGTTCTGCCCAGGAGGAAGTGAGGTCATCACCAAGAAGTTTCAACTCTGCGCTGCAGCAGAGGTGGTCACAGTGACACCTGGCTGTCATACTGCGCTGTACAAAATGCAACTGGAACAGAAGAAAAATAACCAATCTGGGAAACATTTTACACAAAATTATTTAAAAGCACCTGCGGAGGCTGCAGGGATCAGCGTTCAGGTTGGACGTGTGACCCGTGTCAACAGGATCTTTAAGCGGTTCGCTGATAATGTCACGCCCACTAAAGCTCTCTCTGCAGTTCTGAGAGGGTTATTTGTGCATGAGGAGCTGTTCTCCACCCTCTACTCACCTCTCCTTCAGCCCTCTGGGCCAATTTTCTGGACAGCGGGGGGTGAGAGGAACAAGTTTCTTCTCAGCAAGGCGACGGTGCTTGGAGAAGGAATGACGAAGGCTGAAAGAGAAGACGGCCAAAATCTGAGTGTTTGTCAGAGTACATCTGTAAGTGACACCTGTTAAATGCTTCAGATACCACCAAAAAAAAAAAAAAAAATCTAAACGTTTTTCAAGAATACAATCCACTCATTTACACCATCAGGAAGCTAAACATCAAATCGAGGCTGCAGTCATGCGAGGGCGTGGCTGAGCCAATCTGATCTTCCTGCACTCCACCATCAGAAGTGTGTCTGTATGCAGATCTACTGCTGAACATGTGGGTCATTGGACAGAGGTGTTTGGTGATGCTGATATCTTTGCAGGAGAACTAAGGTCCGCATCTTTAGGGTTCTGGTGCTTTCTGTCAAGTCTGACAGAGACTGAAGATGACAACTGGATGTCTTTGGTACCAGGTCTCTGTGGAGGATCCTTGGGTCCCGCAGGTATAACTGTGTCAAATGAACAGTTACTCATGGACCTCCTATGAGGAGTATTTCTTATATTGTGACATCACAGCATTGTGACCATATGATATGTTTCTCTGGACATGATCCAACACGTAGGTGCCTCAGGGTGGAAGACCCTAGTGGCTGGAGAAGGCTGAGGACATGGACCTTTGGAAAGGTGGGACAGACTGGTTTTCTGTCTGGGTGGTTACTGTCCAGAACCCAAGGCCCAAGTGGTGAATACACCAAAGGCACATGCTACCAGACTTGACCTGACCTTGCAAACATCTGATAAATATGACTTTAATTCTGTTCAAACTGTAAATTGTACCTTGTGGTATGCAATCTGGAGGGACACACAGACAGAACTGGAACCCATCCACAGTTCCACTGTGCGGTGGTGGGAGACAATATAACACAAACAAACCCAGGAGCAGGAAAACTTTTTATTGTTACTGCAGCTCTAAAAGTGGTTTGTCAAAGACCTAAAGCGGTATGTTCTTATGGTCACGTTGATGAAGTGGTTCCGATAAAATGTGCCGCATTATGCTCAAACCTGACAGGCTCTAATGCACCAGAAAGAATAGACGCCTCAAATAAGAGCAAAAAAAAAGTGACAGTATAATAAAAGTATAATAAGTTCAATAAAAAGCCGGAACGTTTAACAATGGTGCCTCTGCAGCACAGACTTTATTTTTGTAATTAACAGTTCGTCGCTGCTCCACTTATCTTTTTAAATGCATTTGGGTTTGAACTTTTCCTTTAGCAGCAGACAAATCACCCCAGAATGTACTCTATTACTGCGACTACTAGATCAAAGTAAAATAGCACACTGTGCAAAACAACGTGATTTTAACAACAAATGTGCTCGTTCCATCTCTGTTTGTTTCTCTTGACGCATTAGAGCAACTCTTTGAAACAACTCGGAACAGACGTTGCCGTTTCTCAACACCAAAGTCCACTCTCACTTTGTTGGGAAGTTTCTCGCCAACACAGGGTGCGTGGCACACAGACGGAAAAGACGACCGTCTCACTCAGCGTCTCATTCAACTGAATGGGAAACTGTATATATATATATATATACACACACACACACATACAGTGTTGGTCATATAAATAAATGACCACACACACACACACACAGAGTCTGGTTGATATCATCCCACTCATCAGGATTGTGAACACACAGCCTGGAGAATCACCAAAATTTAATAGTTTGTTTCATTATTAATATTGGTTCAGTACATGAAGTAATCCAACTGAAAAAAAAGAGACAAAAAAGAGAAAAATTAAATATTTGCACAGCTGGTTCAGTGGTGCTGAAGTGGCTTTTTGTGTATCTGGGTGGGCCGAGCCTTGAACGTGTCCTGGTCCTCCTGAAACCTGACTTGTATTCCGTCTCCTCTCAGAGTGAAAAAGCTCTTTTGTTTTGTGCCTCGTCACTACAATACCAGGAGACGTGTTTAATATTCCCCTCTACACATCAGATATTTTCTTTTGCATGAAATCAGATATTTGCCCCGTTAATATTCTCCAGCTTCCATTATGCACAAAAACATTTTATACTTTGACCAAGAAAATGATGCCTGGAAGCCGTTTCACTACAGGGGTCTCATGGGCTGACAAAGAGCCACAGTGCCCCCTACAGGATGGAAACCAAAGCACCACAAACACAAGGTTTGTGTTAACACATCATGTTGAGTTGCACAGAAGGCTTTTCATTTTTTACATTAAAATTATGACTTATAGTTAAGAATTAAAGATCCTACACTAACAAAAACAATAACTGTTCTGTTGTTAAAATAAATCAAAACTATACTGGAAAGAAGAGGTCAAAGATAAAAAACAAATGAATAAAAAGTAATACTGTGAGTTTAATGGGGAAGTGCGGCAATTTTCAACCTGGGACCGATTGTTGAATATTTCTGGAGTTATCTTTTCACCCAGAACAAAAATGGTAAATGGACTGCATTTATATAGCGCTTTTCCATCTGCATCGGATGCTCAAAGAGCTTTACAAATCAATGCCTCACATTCACCCCGATGTCAGGCTGCTGCCATGCAAGACACTCACTACACACCAGAAGCAACTAGAGGATTAAGGACCTTGCCCAAGGGCCCTTAGTGATTTTCCAGTCAGGCTGGGATTTGAACCAAGGATCCTCTGGTCTCGAGCCCAACGCTTTAACCACTAGACCATCACCTACCCTAAACTATTTTCAAACAACCCCAATTCCAATGAAGTTGGGACGTTGTGTAAAATGTAAATAAAAATAGAATACAATGATCTGCAAATCCTCTTCAACCTATATTCAATTGAATACACCACAAAGACAAGATATTTAATGTTCAAACTGATAGACTTTGTTTTTGTGCAAATATTTGCTCATTTTGAAATGGATGCCTGTAACACGTCTCAAAGCTGTGACAGTGGTATGTTTACCACTGTGTTACATCACCTTTCCTTCTAACAACACTCAATAAGTGTTTGGGAACTGAGACACATGACACTAATTGTGAGTGTCATGATTGGGTATAAAAGGCGCATCCCCAGAAGCCTCAGCCATTCACAACAAAAGACAAGGTGAGGATCACCACTTTGTGAACAACTGCGTGAAAAAATAGTCCAACAGTTTAAGAACAATGTTTCTCAACGTTCAGTTGCAAGGAATTTAGGGATTCCATCATCTACAGTCCATAATATAATCAGAAGATTCAGAGAATCTGGAGAACTTTCTACACGTAAGAGGCAAGGCCGAACACCAACACTGAATGCCCGTGACCTTCGATCCCTCAGATGGTACTGCATTAACAACCGACATCACTGTGTAAAGGATCTTACCGCCTGGGCTCAGGAACACTTCAGAAAACCATTGTCAGTTAACATAGTTCGTCGCTACTTTACAAGTGCAAGTTAACCCTCTGGGGCCAATGCCGTTGTATACGACAGCTGAGACAAAGCTTTACTAAATTATTTAACTTTTTAATGATATGAGATAGAAACTTACTTATTTTTTTGCTGAAAAGTTAATTCCGCAGACTTTCGAGCCAGCCATAGCTATCTTTGTACTCCTCATAGAAGCTGTGTGATGACGTGCGCAATTTGAGTGTCCAATCTGAATTGGTTCACCATCACATGGTTTTCCAAAACCCAATCCAAGGGCAGATTTACCTCACGTGATAAACCAACGATCGTTTTTAGTAGTGATGTGTTACTAGTTGGCCAGTTTGAATAGCCATGTGGCTGCTTGATCCAGTGCGCACAGCGATCAGTGAAAGTGAGCAGCCAGAGCAGACGGAAGGCCTCTGATGACAATCTCACATGGTCAAACACAGAGTGTGTGAGTTTTAGAGATGCTCCACTCCTCATTATCTGTGAATGTTATTGAATAAGCCTGTGGCAAGCTCTCTCACTCCGGTGTAAAGCACTGTTTACCATATCAATGGAGCGACGGGGAGAGGCCACTCCTCAGAGTGTAAATGGGCCAAAGTGTCCAAGGTACTTTCAGAGCAGGACAGAACACTCCAAAACACAGTAGAAGTTTGCGATGTGACCTTTGTGTAATAGCAGACAGAAATTGCTTTGAGATGAAGACAAACAAAACGCATAGACCATTTTGTATATATTGTTCAAAATAGGCATTTGTGTTTATTGTTTGAACCTTTTTGTTGTATAGTCTTTCACAAGAGCCCAAATTACCTTTATAAAGTGTCAAAATAGTTGTTTATTATAGTTTACTGTGTGTTTTGAATAAATGTGTCGAAAATTATTTTCCGCTTTACTTTTTCTTTGCTTATGTCTGATTGTAAACCTTTATTACACTTATAAAATATCACTATAGCATATATATTCTGAAAGTACAGGTTGTCCTGAAAAAAGAGACATAAAACTTGATTGTGGGATGCAGGGAGAGCTGTTACCAGCAATAATAAAATATTTATGCCAGGCGAGTGAACTGTCCAAAAAATGCCCTCAGACCCCAGAGGGTTAATCAGTGCTGCCCTGTGGGAATGTTGCCTTTCAGGAGTTGTCTTGTTAGTTTCTTGAAGACATTTCACTCTTCTTCCAGAAATAGCGTAATCAGTTTCAATGTCTTGACTTCTTCTCAATGAATTCTGACATTAGTCAAAGAGGTGTTCTGGTTCTGGCTTTGTCCAGTGATTGCAAGGACAGAGTGTTGAGTCAGCTTGCAGAACCAGAAACTTGGATGCCTTTTTTGAAGAGGAAAGGTTTGCTGGCCTTGCCTTCACAGGAGATGGTGTTATCTTTGTGAAGTCAGTGAATGCCCTGATTTAAGCACTTGAGAAGCTGAGGGATGATTGGGAGCATCTGGGTTTGTGACTAACCAGTGACCTAAGGTAAGAACAGGATGTCTTTGGTATAATATGTTCAATTTGATCCTGCTCAAAAACAAAAAATAATATATCTTTTACCTTTATATGTCGTAGGTAACTACTGGGGTACATTATCCACTGTCACTATTCTGATGTAATTTGGTCCATGATGTCAATTTCATGGTCAAAATATCAGTTAAAAGGTCATCACCCCGAAACTGACCCGTATGCTTGAATTCCTGGTGTTCCGCCTTTCCAAAGATAGTTTGTTCGTGCAGAGTGGACAATTGGTTCAGGAATGATGGACATTTGAAATTTGGCAGCCATGCAATTTTACCGGTCGACTTGGAATTTTAGAATTGAGGTTTGGTGTGGAATGACCCACTTGTTCTGCTGGAGAACGGCGTCACTGCTGGCAAATAACGCCACAGCATTAATCGTGGTGCTCATAAACACGCCCCACCCGAGGATTCACTTTTGATCAGCACGTCCTGTGCACACGTGCTCCCCAGAGACCCTTGTTGTGGTTTTCATCTCTTCAGAGCTCAGGTGACTGCAGCTGTTTGTCATCGGCTCGTTAGACTGAAGAGTTATCAATTACACCTGGACGTCTGATTGGCTGTCCAGGATTCTCTGCCCACATTGTGCTACATTTGGCACATAATGCACGTGACAAATTTCAGCATGTGTGTAGGTGAAAGAGTTAACTGTGGGCTCACATGACATCAGGTGCAGCAGCTTCCTGTCACAGAACAGACTGGAACACTGAGTGTCAAAGTGCATGTGCACTAATCGTAGAGCGGCACACAAATCCATTAGTCGATCGAACCCCTTTAAATTGAGTTAACCACGCTGTGTCTCGGATGGACGTCCTCTCTGTCTCCAGAGGCAGTCAACTGTTCTTCTGGCTTTGCAGGTCACGTGATGCAAGTGGAGTATTTTTCAAACTCATAAGGGTCACACGACGAGCTGAGAAAGCCCTGGTCATGTGACAGGTACAACCCCAATTCCAATGAAGTTGGGACATTGTGTGAAATGTAAATAAAAACATAATACAATGATTTGGAAATCCTCTTCAACCTATATTCAATTGAATACACCACAAAGACAAGATATTTAATGTTCAAACTGATAAACTTTATTGTTTTTGTGCAAATATTTGCTCATTTTGAAATGGATGCCTGCAACACGTTTCAAAAAAGCTGGGACAGTGGTAACAAAAGACTGGGAAAGTTGATGAATGCTCAAAGAACACCTGTTTGGAACATTCCACAGGTGAACAGGTTAATTGGAAACAAGTGAATGTCATGATTCAGGGCTGTGAAAACTCAGCCGGTGTTCTGTCGAGATAAGGTGCGCCAACTTTCGACACTGAGCTGTGACATGGAAGACTCGTGGCAGAAACCACTGATCTCTACAAAATGGATTGGACCAATCCGATTGGTGCAGAAACCACTGATCTGTACAAAACATTAACGTGTGACAGAACTGCTCATTTAGAGAGCAGTTTTCTGAAGAAAAATCATTGGAAATGTTTTTTTGTTGTTGTTACCTCAAAATTTCTGATTACTATTAAAAAAGTTTAGAACACTTGTAATTGAAATAGGTAAATAAATCAATAAATGGTTCTTTAGAAACCTTTCATCTGTATTAAAACCACCTGTTATTTCAGATTAGATAATTTCTTGTTTAACATAAGGAACCTCAGACATTTATTTTTAGACAAATAAAATAACATGGAAACTTGTATATTTTTTGAAGTCTGGTAGATTATTTATATCTTATTTCAACCAGAAAAACAAACACTAAATAAATACAAGTGTTTATTATAAATGCAAAAGGAAATAATTTAGCAATGACTGCAGTGTGATTGTAAAGTAGGATTTCTGTGACATAAACCTCATGATGTTTTATATATATATATATATATATATATATATATATAGTCATTTAAACTTGTAATTTCTTCAAAATATGTAATTGCCTTTAATGTTATCAGGACGCCCCCTCGTGGCGCCGGGTCCGCGTTTTGTACTATGATCAAGGTGAAATGACAGTGAAAGTTTAGTTGTGTGTTCATGGTGTTTAGGTGTATAGTATTTGTTCACTGGGGGTTCGGTATGGATGGGTGGGTGTGTGTGTTTGGGGGTGGATTCGTCGGGCCAGTAGTGGGCTGGTCCAGAGGAAAAATGCCAGGGCCAAAATTTGTTCCCAGTCCGACCCTGCTTCCACGTCATATTCTCTTATTTCAACATTATCATTGACAGTTCAAATGAAAGGTTAAGTCTAGGATCATTTAAATATGCACTTGTTTTGAGATTTTTTTTTCTTCCAGCAGATGCTGAAAATGTATCATTAGATACAAAATTAGCTTGGTTTCTGGGGCCCTATGGGCCCAAAACCCCGGCTCAACCCCCTGCAAATTTTCTTCAGATTTCACAATTTTCATTTCACAGCCCTGCATGATTGGGTATAAAAGGAGCATCCCCAAAAGGCTCACGAGCAAAGATGGGGTGATGCTCACCACTTTGTGAACAACTGTGTGAAAAAATAGTCCAGCAGTTTAAGAACAGTGTTTCTCAATGTTCAATTACAAGGAATTTAGGGATTCCATCATCTACAGTCCATCATCTACAGTCCATAATATATATATATATATATATATATATATATATCAGAAGATGCAGAGAATCTGGAGAACTTTCTACATGTAAACGGCAAGGCCGAAAATCAACATTGAATTCCTGTGACCTTTGAACCTTTTTGTTGTACAGTCTTTCACACAACACCTCAAATTACTTTTATAAAGTGTCAAAACAGTTGTTTATTATAGTTTGCTGTGTGTTTTGAATAAATGTGTGTGGAAAATTATTTCTATTTCTTGACTTTTTCCTTTCTTATTTCTGATTGTAAACCTTTATTAGACTTATAAAACACCATTACAGCATATATATTCTGAAAGTACAGGGAAAGCTGTTAACAGCAATAATAAAACATTTATGCCAGGCGAGTGAACTGTCCAAAAAATCCCCTCGGACCCCAGAGGGTTAAAGAGGATCTATATTATTTACTCCTTGTGTGAATGGTTTTAATATTTAATAACGTGTTATGCTACTAATGTACAGTACATTAACTGTATTCAAAAAGGAAACAAAACAAAAGGAAACAAAATTTATTTTAAAAATAGCTGATATTTTCAGTCCCTCGTGTCATTTTTCAGATTTGAAATGGGGTTTTTTTTTTTTTTTTTTTTAAATCCAGACTTCCTCATTACATTTTTTCTGATGTCAAGGACAGTAAAACAAACTTTAAAAAAAAAATTTTATCAGTAAGTTATGACTACAGAGCTGAGGGGAAAAAAGTTTATCATCTGCTGCATGCCGAAATCGCCTGCATTATTTATCTGAACTCTGCCAATAAATATCGTCACTGTTGTCAGACTGAAGGTCTTTCTCCAAGGTTTTGTCTCCCTCATTGTCATCTAAATAAGGCTCAAAACCATAAGGCTGTGTCCTCCACAGCTGCTTCAGAAAAACCTTCAGACTGGACTTAAAAAAAGGAAAACCTCCACACTAGAATAAAAACATCCGAAAACAGCTCAAATGGTAAATGGACTGCATTTATATAGCGCTTTTCCATCTGCATCAGACGCTCAAAGCACTTTACAAATTATGTCTCACATTCACCCCGATGTGAGGCTGCTGCCATACAAGACGCTTACTACACACTGGGAGCAATGGGGGATTAAAGACCTTGCCCAAGGGCCCTTAGTAATTTTCCAGTCAGGCTGGGATTCGAACCGAGGATCTTCTGGTCTCAAGCCCAATGCCTTAACCACTAGATTATCACATCCCCCAAGCTCAACGCCCACTGTACAAATGTTACAATTTGGGCTTGAATCAGCAGGTCCCGTTCTGGTGATGACGTAGCAACAATATAGCCGCAGGTGAGGGCTGAAATAGAGCGCAGGCTTCAGACAGCTGTTGTTTATCCTTCACCTGTGCACTTATCATCGACTTTTATTGTTCAGGATTTTTTTAAATATCAACATTGCATCATTGTTAGTGATAATTTGTGCACATTTCTTTGTGTCACCTACACTTTAAGACACATCTATTCTGCCTGTTGTATGATTAGCATAGTGGTATAGTATGGTACTGTGCTTCTTAACCCTTTAAATAATCTTATTAGCAATGGAACAGCTCTCTGCCTCATTTCATGTAAATTCTAGATCTGTTAGTGATGCTTAGGGCTAGCGGCCAGCAATCACCTTAGAATTCTCTCTGCTTCTCTGTCGATTTATTGCTAGTGAACTCATACCTTAGGTGCACTTTTTTCAGCCGACTAAATCTGCTCGTTTTTCTCTCTTTGAGGTACCGACAACATCACACAAGGCTTATGGCTGCACACCACAGGCTGCTGGACTGATCACAAGACAACATGGCTGAAGCTGATGCAGCACACGGCAGTCTGCTTTTGGAATGTACTGCTCCATGAGGACGGACCCTGCTGATGGTGTGAGGAATGGAGGCTGGCCCTGCATTTCAGGGTGCTGGATGACCGCCTGCCTGTGGCACAATTGCTTGTGTGGTCATCTCAGCAATGAACTTTGTTTTTGATATTAATCTGGTTTTCTGTTTCCTGATTCTTCAGCTTTGGAAAACCTTGTAAAAACCTTGTAACTGTTAAAATGGTCTAAGCAGTTGGTCACCCCTCCAAGTCTAGTCTGTTTGAGGTTTCTTCCTCCACATCAGAGGGAGGTTTTGGTAAGGTTAGACCTTACTTGTGTGAAGTGCCTTGAGGCAATTTTGTTGTCATTTGGTGCTAGATAAATGAAATAAATTGAAATTGGATTGTATTATTGAGCAGAAATGATGATGTCACAAACAAACAGAGCAATGAGAACAGAAGCACAGAGAGGAAATCTGGAGGTGGATGGACAGGGTGAAGGAACACCAAAAGCAAAAGGAGGATGAGTACCGGACTCTGTGGCAGAAAACCGTCAGAACCACCGAGCTGCCCTGATGTGAGAAAAGATGATGATGAAGATCATTGTTGATGATTTCTTTTTGTATCCTTCAAACACAGATTCCATGATGTTCGTGCAACTTAATCTCTGAAAATGAACTGAAAATTTTGTTTTTCCACCAAGAAATCTCAGCAATTGTGGTGTTTCCTTGGTGACTGAACAAATTTTAATGAGTGACTCTTCTAAGTCAAGCAAAAGGTTCCCAGTTTATCTGCACGCTGTTTCTGAGTGATGCCTTAAATGAAACAAACAGTTCGACTCCCTGCCAATTCACTGCTGTTCATAAAATACAAGAAATCCAAACCCAGGCAGAACCGTGCCAAGATCACAGAGTCACAACCAACACTCTCACGAAATGAAGCCATCCCTGCTGTTTTTTTTTAACTTCATATTAGAAGCGAACGTGCTTTGCTGGAAGTTAAAACCAGTCTATACTAAATGTTAACAACAGAAGCACAGTTCTTCCTTTTCGGTAAAGTTAGAAACTTCTTTGACTGTCCTAATAAAAGCCCTTGTTGATAAAAAAAAGAAAAAAAAATCAAACAAAACTTTTCTAACCAGCGTGATGCCCTCAGGCTGTTGTATGTCTGCTGATTTGATTTCTCTCTTTTTTTTAGGTCTCACAACAACAGCCGTGCTGTCAAATCAAACCCACAATGCACCTGCTGTACAGACAGAGGAGCCTGGAGGTAGGCGGCATTTTATTTCTCAGCTCTGTGTCCGATGGGTCTGCTGTTGCTTTTCACCAGAAAGACAAAAGACACGTTAAGAATCTTCTTATTGTTTCAGCCGCTCCGGTTAGGGGGCACCACAACGGATCAGTCATTTCCATCTCACCCTATCCTCTGTGTCTTCCTCTGTCTCACCACCCACCTGCATGTCCTCCCTCAGCACATCCATAATCCTCCTCCTCTTCTCCTCCTGCCTCGTGGCTCCATCCTCAGCATCCTTCTCCCTATATACCCTGGGTCATTCCTCTGTCCAAACATCTCAGTCTCACCTCTCTGATTTTGTCTCCAAACCATCCCACCTGACCTGTCCCTCTGATATGTTCATTCCTAATCCCGTCCATTCTCATCACTCCCAAAGAGAATCTCAGCATCTTCAGCTCCACTTCCTGTCTTTTTGTAAGTGCCACCGTCTCTAAGCTGTCCAACATAGCTGGTCTCACTACTGTCTTGTAGACTTTCTCCTTCACTCTTGCTGATATTCTTTGGTCACAAATCACTCCTGCCACCTTTCTTCACCCACTCCGCTCTGCCTACACTCTCTTCTTCGCCTCTCTACCACACTCTCCATTACTTTGGACAGTTGACCCCAAGTATCTAAACGTATCTACTTTCACCACTTCTACTCCTTGTAACTGCACTATTCCACTGGGCTCCCTCTCATTCACACACATATACTCAGTCTTGCTCCAACTGACTTTCATTCCCCTGCTCTCCAGAGGATATCTCCACCTCTCCAGGCTAGACTCAACCTGCTCTCAACTCTCACAACAGATCAGAATGTCATCTGCAAAAATCACAATCCATGGAGACGCCTGTCTGATCTCATCAGTCAACCTGTTCATCACCACTGCGAATAAGAAAGGACTCAGAGCTGATCCTTGGTGTAATCCCACCTCCACTTTGAATGAGTCTGTCATTCCTACTGCGCATCTTACCACTGTCATGCTATCCTTGTTCATGTCCTGCACTACCGTAACGTACTTCCTCATACAATACCACAACTCTTCTCTTGGCAACCTGTCATAAACCTTCCCTACATCTACAAACACACAATGTAACTCCTTCTGGCCTTTTCTATACTTCTCTATCAGTATTCTCAGAGCAAACATTGAATCTGTAGTGCTCTTTCTCAGCATGAAACCATAGTTTCTTGACCTGTCAAAGGATTTTGACACTGTGGATCACAGACTCTTGCTTGAAATTCTTTTGAGAAAAGACGTTTCCAGTCAAGCTGTTGCTTGGTCTGCAGATTATTGATGAGTCGGACGCAATGTGTTCAGATGGCTTGAGTTAGTTCCTCCTTCCTTGATGTCAAAATAGGTGTACCTCAAGGCTCCGTTTTAGGACCCATTCTGTTCACAATTTACATAAATGACTTGTGTGTAAATTTTTTAAATGCTTCTTCCCATCTTTATGCTGACAACACAGTAATTTATTGTTGTTCTAACGCAATAACTCAGGCATTCAAATTTTTGCAGTTAGCCTTCGATGTCACCCAGTCTTGCCTGTGGAAACTGAAATTGGTCTTAAATGTTGAGAAATCTAAAATAATGCTTTTTTTTTTTTCAAATTCATTGGTTTCTTCAGAGAGCATACCAGTTATTAAAAATGTCCACGGTCAAGCTCTTAAGATGGTCACTAATTATAAGTATCTGGGTTTAATTGTGGATGCGAAGATTTCCTTCAAAGCTCATATTAGACATTTGATTTCTAAATTGAGGGTGAAGCTTGAGTTCTTCTATATGCCTGGAAGCATTTGATAAATGCCACTTTCATGCCTGTATTGGACTATGGCGATGCTGTGTATTTAAGTGCTTCCAGCACGTGTTTGCAGTCCTTGTCTCCAGTGTATCATTGTGCTCTCAGATTTATTGCTGGAAGTAGCCGCCTTACCCATCACTGCAAAGTCTACGCCAAAGCTGGCATGTCCTCTTTGGAAGCAAGGCGGCTCATGCACTGGATGACTTTGGTATATAAGGCACTTGTTGGGCTGATTCCGACTTATTTGTCCACTTTTCTGTGGAAAACTGTAAGCTGCTATGCCTTACGTTCAAATGACACTTTGTGTTTTTCTGTTCCCCATGTTCGAACGGAAACGGGAAATAAAGCTTTTAGTTTTGCATCCCCCTTTTCTTGGAATGCCCTCCAAACGGAATTGAAACTGTCTGGGCTGGTTTCACTGACAGCTTTCCGATCACTATTAGAAAACCGACACCGGAAATCTTTTGGACAATTGGACAATGTGTCTCTTTTAAACCCTGTTTTAGACCATGAGTTTTACTGTGTTAGAGTTTGCATTGTTATTTAAAAGAATTGTGTCCATAGGTTAGCTGGTTGTGTTGTATTTTATGGTGGATGTGTTGTTTTTTATTATTGTTTTATTATTGCTTTGCTTGTTGGTGTGTGCTGTTGCCTTCTTGGCAAGATCCCCCCTGCGAAAGAGGTCTTGATCTCAGTGGGTTTTTCTTATCTGGTTAAATAAAAGTTAAATGAAATGAAAATGAATTGCTGCTCACAGATCTTCAACTGTTTTCTAAGCCTAGCTTCTACTACTCTTTCCCATAACTTCATGCTGTGGCTGATCAACTTTATGCCTTAAAACCAGAAACCAGCACATTTCGTCTCCACTGCTCAGGCATTCTCCTACTTTCCAAGATTTTATTAAACAATCTGGTTAGAAACTCCACTGCCATCTCTCCTAGACATTTCCATGCCTGGAATAGGAATGTCATCTGGACCAACTGCCTTTCCACTCTTCATAGCTGTCATCATTTCATCCTTACTAATCTCTTGCACTTCCTGTTTTACTCTCAACATCATCCAGCCTTTTCTCTCTCTCATTTTCTTCATTCATCAGCTCCTCAAAATATTCCCTCCACTTTCTCAACACACTCTCCTCACTTGTCAGCACACTACCATCTGCATCTTTTACCACCCCAACCTGCTGCACATCCTTTCCAGCTCTGTCCCTTTGTCTGGCCAATCAGTACAAGTCCTTTTCTCTTACTTACTATTTAACTTCTTGTACAGCTTGCTAAATGCCATTTCCTTAGCTTTTGCCACTTCGCTTTTTGCCTTACTCCATATCTCCTTGTACTCCTGTCTAGTTTCTTCATCTCTCTGAATATCCCAATTCTTTCTCGCCAACCTCTTTCTCCGTGTGCTTTCCTGGACATCTTCATTCCACCAACAAGTCTTCCACTTTCCAAATGTCACATCTAGTACCTTCCTAGCTGTCTCCCTCACCACATCTGCAGTACTTTTAAAGTTGTCCAAAATTGCTTCCCCTCCATCCACTGCGTATCTCACCTGCTCACTGAATTTTACACAACAGTCTTCCTCCTTCAGCTTCCACCATCTGATGCTTTGTTGAGCTCTCACTCTCTTCTTCTTCTTTACCTCTAAAGTCATCCTACAAACCACCATCCTATGCTGTTTATCTACAGTCTCTCCTGCCACCACCTTACAGTCTCTGATTTCTTTTAGCTTGGATCTCCTGCACAGAATGTAGTCCACCTGTGTACTGTGCACCTTCCTCCACTCTTATATGTCTCCCTATGGTCCTCCATTTTCTTAAAGTAGGTATTTGCCACAGCCATTTCCATCCTTTTTGCAAAATCAACTACCATCTGTCCTTCCACAGTCCTGTCCTTGATACCATATCTACCCATTACTTCCTCATCACCTCTGTTCCCTTCACCAACATGCCCACTGAAGTCCGCTCCTATCAACACTCTTTCATGCTTGCGCACACTTTTCACCACCTCATCTAACTCACTCGAGAAATCATCTTTCTCCGTCTCTCAACCTACCCGTGGAGCATATGCACTGATGATATTCATCATCACCCCTTCAATTTCCAACTTCACACTCATCACCCTGTCAGACACTCAAACTCCAACACACTCTTAACATGCTCTTCCTTTAAAATGACCCTAACATCATTTCTCTTCCTATCCTCACCATGATACAACAACTTGAACCCCCCGCCCTTGCTCCTGCTCTTACTTCCCTTCCACTTGATCTCTTGCACACACAATACATCTCCCTTTCTCCTCTCATCATATCAGCCAGCTCTCTCCCTATGATGGCACCATTAAGTCAGTGTGACGATTTGAGCTCATAATTAATGAAGGAAACAGATCTGATATCATAACCATATAAAAGTAACCATGACAGCTATTTGACTCAGAACCAAAGTCACAGAACAACATTCATCCATTACACCACTACTAATGATTGTGATTCTGTAAAATCTTCATCCAGCATCGTAGTCCATCAGAGGATCAGAGATGGTTTCTACATAGAAAACCATCAAAAAGAAGCTGGAAAAAAAATAATAAAGTGGCAAGCATGATGAGTTTTGAACAACATTTTTGTCGACATACTGAATCTGTGAGCCTTCAGCCAGTTCTGATCACTTGAATCGTGCATCCAGCACGAGTCAAGTGCCAGATGCAATTGACTGGAAGCATGACTGGAATTTTCCTGCCCAGATTAATTAATTTCAAGGTTTCCTGTGAGCAATGAGCATACAAAGCTAAAACTCCAACAACTATTTTGACAGAACTTTTAAGAAGTAAATCATCCACCAGAAGAATGTCCATTCAGCTCTGAACAATGCCAAGTGGTTTGAGAGACTCTGTCTAATGTCTGCAAGGTTTTCGGTCTTTGTTGGCTGTCTTTCAGTTACTCTGACACCTTTAACTCTGCACATGAAGGATCACTGTGCTGCTGTTTTTCACACCATTTGGAGAGTGGTGCCACCAGAGCATACCCGAAAATTTAAAAAATGCATAAATGTAGTTTCATCCTTTATATATAATTGTAATCTAGATATTTTTCTTAAAAATATCAGTCAACGCCATCTCACCACAGTTGTACAATGATCCTTTAAAGTCATTAGTGATGCTGACTCTGAACAGACATCACTTTAAACCTTCAGCATGCCCTTTCTTACATACATTTAAAGTTCTGTTCATTATTTAACTGCACAAAAACTCCAGAGAGTACAACATGTGTTACTAGAGCACCACACTTGTGGAGCGCAAACCTCCACCAACGCTACTTTCCAATTCCACAAATTTTTACCTTGGAAAACATTTTCAAGGTCCAAGTCCTATTCGAAGAGACTTTTCATAAGCGAAATTAGATGTGATCAAATGTGAGGAGGATGCATTTAGTTCATGTACTTGAATCAAAGTTTTTTCATGATGTTGTCAGGTGTTTTTTTTTTTTTTAATTTTTCAATTTCTGAATTCTTTTTCTGATCATTTTCACAGAACATCGGTTATCTCTGCTGTGCACAATTTTTCGTTGCTTTTTGACACTTGGTTTCCGAGTGATAACTGGAAGACAAACAGGCATAAAATTGGTACCTCCACCCAATGTTGGTGGTGTAGGTAAATCCAGAACAGAAAAATGCGAGTGACTGAGGCACTTTTGATTGAGATATAAAGCAAAATGGGCCAAATGGGCTTTTCAATATTAAATTCAAATGTCCACAAAATCCATAATCCAGATCAGAGCCGGATTAAAATTTGTGAGGTGATAGATAATGCCATTCTGCACCTCACTTTCAAATATGACAGTGATTGGGATATATATACACACACTATACATTAAAAGGGGTTTTCAGTATTAAATTTAAATAGCCACAAAATCTGTAATCTGGATCAGAGCCGGATCAAACTTTGTCAGTTCATAAAGGATTCCATCCTACATAATCCTCTCGTATATGAAAGAAATTTGATCTTTTTTGCATTTTAATGGTTAACGATTATTTTCTACATGTCACTGAAGTTTCATAAAAATTAGTTATAAATTATTATTATTACAGTGTTCGAAGTCCGTGCAGCCAGTCTGCTCTGTGTCAGCCTGATCCTGTCAGATCTCCAAAGCTAAACAGTGTGGGGACTCGTTAGCACTTGGATGGGAGACCTCTTCGGAACACCAGGGGCTGTGTGTGTTTCTCCAGGTAAAACTGGAGCTGCCACAGGAAGGCCATCCAGCATAAAATTTGTGCCAAATACCAATACGGACCTGACTGTATCCACTGTGGTGACCCTTTACAAATGGTAGCGACTGAAAGTATTCAGATTCCTTGTATATCTCTACACTCAAGCAAAATGTGTCAGCCACCATCAAATGGGTGATTTTTCACTTTTATGTCCCGTTGTTCAACTTATGTTCAGTGTAAAAAATATTCATTTAGGGATACTGGTTCAAAATCTCATGAAGTATCCTCATCAGATACAAACCTCACAGTTATGAACCATGTTTGCATTTTATGCCTTTACAGACTCTATTTAGCAGAAAGCCCAAACTAACCGTACAGACTTTGAAGATAAGAGGTAGCCTCGTACATATCAAGGTATTGTTTAGATAAATACCATGATTTGCAAGCGTATTTGGGTGTTAATATGATCAGTTACATTCCGTTACGGATTCTACAGGCCGACAATAGCGACCATTTATTGTCACTGTTTTTGTTCTTTTATTATCTTAAGGTGTCAATATGAATATGAATTAAATTCTAAGTAGAAAATTGCTCACAATAGAAGAATATACAAGTTATTTTAAATACTGAAATTAACCCAGGTTATGTTCTCATGAGACTCTTACCGACTCGACATAAATCACTGGACACAACACAACGGGTGATTGACAGCTCTTTACAGTGCACAAATTAATTAGAATTTTTTTCTTAATGTCCACTTTATCACACATGGTTTTACATACTGACTGCGGTAATTTACATCCACACCAGAGACAGATTGGCAAACATATGAAATATATGTCATTTTGAGATCTCTACTATAAACCAGTGGTGCACAGAACCGTCTTTCTGATGTTGAACCAGAACACATACTCAGAACAAGAATTAAGATCTGAGGTAAAGTGCTGACAATTACAGGATGTGAAACTACAAAAGCAGCTTTCTTCATTGTCTGCAGAACATCAGAGCTTCAGGTAAAAACACTTAAAACTACATGATTTAAGAAGAGACTTAAAGCTGATGTGAAAAAAAATGACTTTGTGCCTTTGTAACATCTTTAAACTGGGGGGGAACAAATCAGGCTGCAGTGTTCTGAGACCATTTTGTGACTCCAAGTAGAAAACACGTTTAACTGAGAGTGAGCCCAGACAAAGGACATCTGCTTTTAATGGTGTGCAAAGAAGAAGAAACGCTGCAGTGATGAGTGATATGAAGCAGCTAATTGTGTCCTCAGAGATAAAGATGGGTGAGACAGAAGAAGAAGAAATGCCCTCTAGGTTATCAGCATCCCTCTGAGTTTCTTCTCGGGGAAAGAAAAAAGAAAAAAAGGCTTGTTATAGGAAATAAAGGTGTGCGATAGAACAATGGATGCTTATCCACCTTCACCAAGTCAACAAAAAGAAGAAATCTCAGCTCAGCTAATTACAGAAAAGACACAGGAAGAGAAGAGTCCGTTTCTTTTTCTTGACTCAGAAGGTGGACGGGTCAACAGCGGCCCTGAGAGACGATGGCGGGTGGATTGGTTTGATTGATGACGTGATTCATGGATGTCTGCTGCTACAGAATAAATCAGAAAAAAATGTGCCTCATAAACAAAGAAAAGCTGGAAGTCTGCAGGATTCTCTTTCCTCCTCCCTCGTTCCCGTGACAGATTTTTACATTTTTCTGACACACAGACACAATCCAGGCAGACTGGAACAGTTTCTGAGGATCGAATGCCTTTATGCACTGGAACAACTGTGCTTTCTTATGAAAAGTTTTTTCTTTTTGTAGGTATGAGGAGGAATAACTCTGATTTCTGCTTCACTACCAGCCGGCTCTGTCTGGGATGAAATTGGTCCCACACTTGATTCCACCACAGTAATTTTTATGACCTTAAAGCCCTAAATCTTCCTACATAGAAAGAAAAATACAAAAAGATCTGGGGCCGCATGTACAAAGCATGCTTACGCACAAAAACCTAGTGTACGTCCGTCTCCACGCCAACAATCAGATGTATCAAATAACCGTGGAAATGTGTGGTGCGTCATGCCAAAATCCTGGCTGGCATACACACGTTTCTACAGCTGTTGTTCCTCTGCAGACACGTAGAAGTGATGCAGGGAACCGTTAATAGTTTGAAAACATGAAGTCATCAGAGTGATGTGCACACCAGAGACACACTGATGAACAATTAACACACCCACGTACTGCACCAATGGTCTTTAAAAAAAAAAAAAAAAACACAAAAATCACCATTTTGACTAGATGGTGTGGAACCAGATTGAAAGTTGTCATGGATATGTGATGCAACACTACAGAGGACCACATGTTGTACAACCCCTATTCCAATGAAGTTGGGAAGTTGTGTAAAATGTAAATAAAAACAGAATACAAGCCAGTCTAGTACCCGCACTCTTTTACTACGAAGCCACGCTGTTGTAACACGTGCAGAATGTGGCTTGGCATTGTCTTGCTGAAATAAGCAGGGACGTCTCTGAAAAAGATGTTGCTTGGATGGCAGCATGTGTTGCTCCAAAACCTGGATGTACCTTTCAGCATTGATGGTGCCATCACAGATATGTAAGTTGCCCATGCCATGGGCACTAACACACCCACATACCATCACAGATGCTGGCTTTTGAACTTTGAGCTGGTAACATTCTGGATGGTCTGTTTCCTCTTTTGTTTAGAGGACACGATGTCCATGATTTCCAAAAACAATTTGAAATGTGGACTCATCAGACCACAGCACACTTTTCCACTTTGCGTCTGTCCATTTCAAATGAGCTCGGGCCCAGAGAAGGCGGCAGCGTTTCTGGATGTTGTTGATGTATGGCTTTCGCTTTGCATGGTAGAGTTTTAACTAGCACTTGTAGATGTAGTGATGAACTGTGTTAATTGACAATGGTTTTCTGAAGTGTTCCTGAGCAGAATTTGAGCCGATAACCGATTTCACGGTATACCGTGGTATGAAAACGCCACGGTATCAAAACCACTAAAATTTCCCATTAACCTGTCCCTACGGTATGAGCGGGTTAGGAGAATTCTTGACAGGCAGAGTGGAGGTGGCTGCTGCCACCCTTCCCCCTGGGGTGCACCTCTGTATCTGTTTACAAACAGGCAGCTAACATTAGCTAGCTCTGCATCATGGCTGAAGCAGGCGAAGCCTGCACTGAACTTTTCCCTCCGTCTAAAAGGACCAAGTCAGCTGTATGGGATTACGTTGGCTACCGATTTAATAGAAAAAGCTACCGGCTTTTTCATTTTATTTTCCACAGAATAGCCCTTCAAACCAAAAAGGGTGACAACAAAGCATCTGTGTCAGACTCAGAGCGATTCAAGATAGCTGCAAAGGATTACATGGAAGGAGTAAACTTTATCCGATCTTTGAAACCACTGAGAAGTACAAGCGGTGAACTCGAGTCATGCTTGTGGTCGACCAAATTTCACTCACAAACATGTCAAGGAGGACAAATACATCTATTCCAAGCACTTTGTTGGTGAAGCTAGGCCAAGTATTGAGCATCCGGAGTTCCAGACCTTATTCCAGCCATGTTTCTCCCTAAGCAACTAAGTCATGTTTCTCACGGGGCAGATGCTACATGTCTAAAAGAGAGACTATCATTTTGGTATTTTCTCTAAAGTTACCAGTGGTATGGTGCTCGTAGTGGTAGACATCGCGTCAATTAGTGCACCTGAATCACGCGCCCTTGATATGCAAATAGCCATAATGTTGTTAAAGCACATTTTAAAGCTATACATAATACTGTGAAACTGCTGTATTTTTGCCCATGGTTATCATACTGTCCAAATCTCAAACTGACCCATACCTATTCCTGAGCCCACGCTGTTATGTGGGCCGCTGAAGAGGAGGTACTGCTGGCCCACCACCACCAGTCGGCGCCCTGCTTGGAGTGCGGGCTTCAAGCATGAGAGGGCGCCAGAGCTATTGGAAGTGACAGCTGTCACCTGTCAACCTCACCAGCTGTCTCTCATTAACCTCCTTACAAGAAGCGGATCACAACTCCACCTCCTCGCCGAGAAATCATCTACCACAAAGGTAATTTCTCTGCTGACTTATCGATTGTCTAAACTTTGTTCTGTGTGCAGCCGCATTCCTGTGGTGATCCAGAAGAGGGACCAACAGGAGCTGCACGAGAGAAACGTATCTGGAGGTGGAGGTTTTCCCTCCCAGAGAGTTTGAGTGTAAAGGTTGCTGGGTGTGAGGACTCACACTCACCTCCTTCTGTTTCTTCTTTGCCAGCAGTACCAGGGCCGACAACGGAGGACAGAGACCACCTGGGGATTCGGGACTTGGCGGCTCCGGTGTTCTTCAGGCCGTTGGTGGTGGAAGCGGTGTGGGCCCCGGCTCCTCGTTCATCAGAGGTCTCCTATCTTCGAGCCTGCCCACTGTCCTCTTGTATACAATTGGCACCTGTTATTTCTGTTTGTATTCCGTTGTGTACTTTCGCAACATTAAATTGTTACTCCTTTTCTTATCCATTGTCCGTTCACTTGCGCCCCCTGTTGTGGGTCCGTGTTACGACACCTTCCCAACACACGCGTTAAGATCCTTTACACAATGATGTCGGTTTTTAATGCAGTGCCGCCTGAGGCATCGAAGGTCACGGGCATTCAGTGTTGGTTTTCGGACTTGCCGCTTGCGTGTAGAATGTTCTCCAGATTCTCTGCATCTTCCATCCATCCATCCATTTTCTTCAGCTTTATCCGGAGTCGGGTCACGGGGGCAGCAGCTCAAGCAAAGCCGCCCAGACCTCCTGATCCACACACACCTCCCCCAGCTCCTCCGGGGGAACCCCAAGGCGTTCCCAAGCCAGCCGAGAGATGTAGTCCCTCCAGCGTGTCCTGGGTCTTCCCCGGGGACTCCTCCCAATGGGACGTGCCCGGAACACCTCTCCAGCGAGGCGTCCAGGGGGCATCCGGAAAAGATGCCCGAGCCACCTCAATTGACTCCTTTCGACGTGGATGAGCAGCAGCTCGACTCCGAGCTCCTCCCGAGTGACCGAGCTCCTCACCCTATCTCTAAAGGAGCGCCCAGCCACCCTGTGGAGGAAACTCATCTTGGCCGCTTGTACTCGCGATCTCGTTCTTTCGGTCATGAGCCAAATCTCATGACCATAGGTGAGGATCGGAACGTAGATCGATCAGTAAATCGAGAGCTTTGCCCCCCTACTCAGCTCTCTCTTCACCACGATGGTCCGATACAGCCACCGCATCACTGCAGATGCTGCACCGAACTGTCTATCGATCTCACGCTCCATCCGTCCCTCACTCGTGAACAAGACCCCGAGATACTTAAACTCCTCCACTTGAGGCAAGGACACTCCACCAACCTGAAGAGGGCAAAGCACCTTTTTCCGGTCGAGAACCACGGCCTCGGCTTTGGAGGTGCTGATTTTCATCCCGGACGCTTCACACTCGGCTGCAAACTGCCCCAGTGCACGCTGAAGGTCCTGATTTGACGAAGCCAACAGAACCACATCGTCCGCAAACAGCAGAGACGAGATTCTGTGGTTCCCAAACCAGACCCCCTCTACACCCTGGCTGCGCCTAGAAATTCTGTCCATAAAAATAATGAATAATGCATCTGCATCTTCTGCTTATATTATGGGCTGTAGATGATGGAATCCCTAAATTCCTTGTAGCTGAACGTTGAGAAACATTGTTCTTAAACTGTTGGACTATTTTTTCACGCAGTTGTTCACAAAGTGGTGAGCATCACCCCATCTTTGCTTGTGAGCCTTTTGGGGATGCTCCTTTTATACCCAATCATGCAGGGCTGTGAAATGAAAATTGTGAAATCCGAGGAAAATTTGCAGGGGGTCAAGCCGGGGTTTTGGGCCCACAGGACCCCACAAACCAAACTAATTTTGTATCTAATGATACATTTTCAGCATTTCCTGGAAGAAAAAAACTCAAAACAAGTGCATATTTAAATGATCCCAGACTTAACCTTTCATTTGAACTGTCAATGATAATGCTGAAATAACAGAATATGACGTGGAAGTAGGACGTGGAATGACTTTCCTTTTAACTGTAAACCAAATTATGCATCAACTCAGAACCATTAAACTCCATGAAATTCATGAAGACTGAAAAGACTGCTAAAGCATTACAAAAACCATAGTGAAAGCTTGTAGAATATTTTGAAAATCATGGTAAAATATCAATAACATACCTTATAGTAAAAAAGTCACATATTGTTATGTAAATTCCTGTAAATCCACAGTGGTTTTTTTCCAGTGGTGGGCAAACTTCCAATAATCCGATAACCGATAATTATTGAAGATAAAGCTTTCATTATCGGGTTATCTTTTCAGATAACTTTGAAACCCATTATCGGACTAATTATTGTTATGTGGGCCGCCAGAAGAGGAGGTACTGCTGGCCCACCACCAGAGGGTGCCCTGCCTGAAGTGCGGGCTTCAGGCACGAGAGGGCGCTGCCGCCACGGACACAACTGGGGTTGACAGCTGTCACTCATCTCCACTTCATCAATCCACTCCATAAAAGCCGGACGTCATCTCCACATCGCTGCCGAGATATCATCTACCTGTGAAGGTAATTTCTCTGCTGACTTAAAACTAAATAATAGTCTGAACTCTTTTGCAGCCGTTTTCCTGTGGTGTGCCTTATCTGCTGGATTGGCGTTTGGTGTGAACAGCGACGGCTTCGCTTCACACCCAAACCAGATAAGTGGTTAGACAGGAGCTGCACGAGTGTGTGATTAGAGGTGGAGGTGACTTTCCACCTTCTGACTGTTTTTGTTACTGGGTGTGCACACACCCACATCTCACTGTTTGTGCTCCTCGCCAGCAGTACCAGATCCGACAGTCGGGGACGGTGATCACCTGGGAATTCGAGACTTGGCAGCTCCAGTATTCACCGGGTTCTGTGGCGGTGGAAATCGTGTGGTTCCGGCTCTTCTCAGGACAGACGTCTTCTATCCTCGAGCCTGCCCACACGTCACCTTTGTGTATTGACTGCTATCAGATTCTGTGATTGTCTGTATAATCGTTGTGCACATTCACAACATTAAATTGTTACCTTTTGGCTCATCTATTGACCGTTCATTTGCGCCCCCTGCTGTGGGTCCGTGTCACTACACTTTCCCCAACAAATTATCTTCCAATAAATTTTTGTCTGATAATGTTTAGACCGTTAACGTCATAAACACAGGTGGACAGATGTGTAGTTCTACTCTCTACAAACAGAAAAGAGCTGCTTCAAGAAGAAACTGCTCTATTCTCTGCAGGCAAAAGAGAACTGGTCACAAAAAATACTAATTTATTTTAACTCCATACTGATACGTGGCCAATATCACCCAAGTCATCCAGAGGCATACATTTTTAACATATGGTTCAAATTTTAACCAAACTTATTTCGGACAAGTTATTTAAATTAACGTCACTTCTGAAGTTTTGTAAAGTGAAAATATCAGATATATGTTTTAGTTTTAAAGTAATGAGCTAATTTTTAAGGTTTTAGTGTGGGCATGCTGTGTCCTGGACACAGCATGCCCACACGCATTGTGGGTGATATGGTAATCTCAGTACGTTCATGACAGGAGAATGCATTTGAGACACTCTGATCAGGACAACAGCATTAAATTGTAGTGCCTAAAACACTCGTGAATATATTCTCTGGGTTTATAGACGTTGTTAGTGTGTTTGCTTTTATTAAATTCCACGCATCTTAAACGTAGCAAGTAGCAACACAGATTATCTGGAATTTTGTGTTTGCAAGTTTTCATGGTCTCTACTGCCATCTACTGGCCAGTAGTGTTCATGGCAGTATTCAGACTGAAGCAGGGCAGACACTGTACTAGAGAACCGCACAGTGTAAAAGTTCAGAGCGCCCAATTTATGTTCTCATACACATTGTATGTTCAAAAACCACATGTCGGACTCGTGTTTCCAGAAGCAAAACGTAAACAGAAGCTTTTTTTTTCAAACTTAATTTACAAAAACTCTCGATGGGAGACATCAAAGTTTTAAAAAACAAAACAAAACAAATAAACAAAAAACATTACAAGACAGATCTGCGGTTGGATGCTTGTAGCGCTTCAACAGCAGGATATCCTTACGACAGCCGACCAGAATATCAACAGGTTTGATTTTCATCTGATCATACGATTGGTGATCAGGAGGTGGTCGTGAGATGTTAAACGGAGCTCGTTACTCCATGTATACTAAACAATGCAGGACGCGCAATTAACCTGAAACTCGGTGCAACACAAAAAATTCTCGCACAAATGAAAAATCAGCTGAAAAAGGGCCAAAACTCACACTGGCACCAGTAGATCATGGCAGTGTTCTATTTATTTTGACACCGATTATATCAGACGGTTATCTAATTTTTTTTTTTTTTTTTACAAATAAAAATGGCATATTTTACAAAAGCACATTTATCTGTAAACACCAACACACGACACACTTCACATTAACGTGTTGGTTTACATAGAATGAATCATGCAATCAGTGTAGCGGAAGCACATTTTACCCAGAATGCCATCTGTCTGTGTTAGTTACAAAACTTCAGAATTAGTGCATTATTCAACATTAAAAGATATATGTTATATCTTAACTTTGCACAAATGACAGAATTTACATTAAAGGAGTTATTCTATCAGTATTCATTTTCTTTATACACCAAACCATAACTCAGCACAAGGCCTCGGCCTGACGGCAGCGCTGTAATTGGGTAGAGAGTTGAGCTTTCTGGCTCCTCAGTTGTGCCTGTGCTGGAAGCCATGTAGTAAACTGGAGCTTCCAGCAGGGGGCAGGATGATGAAAGACAAAAGTGCTGATTCATTGTTTGGGTCTGTTGTTGCTTTTGATGCTTCCAAAAGTGACTGCGGTGTTAAAACTCAAAATCAGCTTGTTAGTAGTTGCAAGTATACCGGAGACAATACTGGAATTTATCGGTTATCTGTAACTTCCGATACATTTTTGGGTGGTTTATCGTTTTATCTTTATCAAAGATAAGTTTTCAGTTATCTGATTATCTATTATCAAAGTTATCAAAGTTTTTTTGGTTATCTGTGCCCACCACTGCTTTTTTCCCATGAAAAAGTCTACATTAATAAACACTCATTTACATTCTTGTGTAAATTCATGTAAATCCATTCAAAGCCACGTCTTTTTTCCAAAGAAAGAAAGTCTAGATTAATAACAAAAAAGTCACATAATCTTGTCTAAAATCCTGTTTGAACAGCACAATGTTTATTTTCCAGGGAGAGAAAAACTCTTCCCGTGTTTCTTGATGGCACAGTTCACTTTTTCTGTTTATGTTCCAGGTGTGTTCATGAAGCCAGCGACAATTCCACGGATTCTTGTCCTTATCAGACATTTTCAAACCGTTTTTCTTGCCATCTTTACTCTGTCTGATGTTGCTCCGTGACACAGACATGTCGCAAAATTCTTCTTTTAAAAAATAGAGAGCTCTAAAAGTTTGCAATGTCCACATAAGACGTTTTGCTTCAGCGTCTTGCAGGAGCCACACAGTGTCGCTGCTGCAACCGACCAGTCCCGCTTTACGTCAACTGTCACAACAGCTATGCTTTTTTCCTCCGCGAAGTTCCGTGGATCCGAGGACACAGATTTGTATCTGTAACAACACGCAGATCAGTGTCCGCGGACTTGTAAAACTGGCACGATGGCGTAAAAAAAGGAAACGCTTTACAATAGGCAATTTAAAAACTCAGTGAGGATCACAATTACAGAGTACAACACTAACACCCCCCCTCCACACACACACACACACTCCCCATGATGAAATCCAAGGAATTCCTCAGCTCTGCTGAGTTTTCACAGCCCTGAATCATGACATTCACCTGTTTCCAATTAACCTGTTCACCTGTGGAATGTTCCAAACAGGTGTTCTTTGAGCATTCATCAACTTTCCCAGTCTTTTGTTACCACTGTCCCAGCTTTTTTGAAACATGTTGCAGGCATCCATTTCAAAATGAGCAAATATTTGCACAAAAACAATAAAGTTTATCAGTTTGAACATTAAATATCTTGTCTTTGTGGTGTATTCAACTGAATATGGGTTGAAGAGGATTTGCAAATCATTGTATTCTGTTTTTATTTACATTTCACACAATGTCCCAACTTCACTGGAATTGGGGTTGTACCTGTCACATGACCAGGGCTTTCTCAGCTCGTCATGTGACCCTTATGAGTTTGAAAAATACTCCACTTGCATCACGTGACCTGCAAAGCCAGAAGAACAGTTGACTGCCTCTGGAGACAGAGAGGACGTCCATCAGAGACCCTGACCCACACAGCGTGATTAACTCAATTTAAAGGGGTTCGATCGACTAATGGATTTGTGTGCCGCTCTACGATTAGTCCACATGCACTTTGACACTCAGTGTTCCACTCTGTTCTGAGACAGGAAGCTGCTGCACCTGATGTCATGTGAGCCCACAGTTAACTCTTTCACCTACACACATGCTGAAATTTGTCACGTGCATTATGTGCCAAATGTAGCACAATGTGGGCAGAGAATCCTGGACAGCCAATCAGACGTCCAGGTGTAATTGATAACTCTTCAGTCTAACGAGCCGATGACAAACAGCTGCAGTCACCTGAGCTCTGAAGAGATGAAAACCACAACAAGGGTCTCTGGGGAGCACGTGTGCACAGGACGTGCTGATCAAACGTGAATCCTCGGGTGGGGCATGTTTATGAGCACCACGATTAATGCTGTGGCGTTATTTGCCAGCAGTGACGCCGTTCTCCAGCAGAACAAGTGGGTCATTCCACACCAAACCTCAATTCTAAAATTCCAAGTCGACCGGTAAAATTGCATGGCTGCCAAATTTCAAATGTCCATCATTCCTGAACCAATTGTCCACTCTGCACGAACAAACTATCTTTGGAAAAGTGGAACACCAGGAATTCAAGCATACGGGTCAGTTTTGGGGTGATGACCTTTTAACTGATATTTTGACCATGAAATTGACATCATGGACCAAATTACATCAGAATAGTGACAGTGGATAATGTACCCCAGTAGTTACCTACAACATATAAAGGTAAAAGATATTGTTTTTTGTTTTTGAGCAGGATCAAATTGAACATATTATACCAAAGACATCCTGTTCTTACCTTAGGTCACTGGTTAGTCACAAACCCAGATGCTCCCAATCATCCCTCAGCTTCTCAAGTGCTTAAATCAGGGCATTCACTGACTTCACAAAGATAACACCATCTCCTGTGAAGGCAAGGCCAGCAAACCTTTCCTCTTCAAAAAAGGCATCCAGGTTTCTGGTTCTGCAAGCTGACTCAACACTCAGTCCTTGCAATCACTGGACAAAGCCAGAACCAGAACACCTCTTTGACTAATGCCAGAATTCACTGAGAAGAAGTCAAGACATTGAAACTGATTACGCTTTTTCTGGAAGAAGAGTGAAATGTCTTCAAGAAACTAACAAGACCACTCCAGAAGGCAACATTCCCATAGGGCAGCACTGATTAACCATCTGGGGTCTGAGGGCATTTTTTGGACAGTTTACTTGCCTGGCATAAATGTTTTATTATTGCTGGTAACAGCTCTCCCTGCATCCCACAATCAAGTTTTATGTCTCTTTGTTTTCAGGACAACCTGTACTTGCAGAGTATATATGCTATGGTGATGTTTTATAAGTGTAATAAAGGTTTACAATCAGATATAAGAAAGGAAAAAGTAAAGCAGAAAATAATTTTCTACACACATTTATTCAAAACACACAGTAAACTATAATAAACAACTGTTTTGACACTTTATTAAGGTAATTTGGGTTCTTGTGAAAGACTGTACAACAAAAAGGTTCAAACAATAAACACAAATGCACATTTTGAACAATATATACAAAATGGTCTATGCGTTTTGTTTGTCTTCATCTCAAAGCAATTTCTGTCTGCTATTACACAAAGGTCATATCACAAACTTCTACTTCTAAGTTGACTGTGTGTTTGTTCTCTCCTGCTCTGAAAGCAGCTTTCACACTTCAAGGCTCATTCACAGTTTGAGGAGCGGCCCCTCCCCCTCGCTTTACGCCGGAGTGAGAGAGCTTGCCACAGACTTATCCAATAACATTCACAGGCAAACGAGTGACACAATCCTGATACTCACATACTCTTTGTTTGAGCATGTGAGATTGTATGAGAGGCCCTCCGTCTGCTCCGTCTGCTCACTTTCACTGATTGCTGTGCGTAATGGCGCAGGGCACATTGGAGCAAGCAGCCAGGGGGCTATTCAAACGGGCCAACTAGTAACACATCACTCCTAAAAACAATCTTTGGTTTATCACGTGAAGTAAATCTGCCCTACGATTGGATTTTGGAAAACCATGTGACGGTGAACCAAATCCGATTGGACACTCACATTGCGCACGTCATTACACAGCTTCTATGAGGAGTACAAAGATGGTGGATGGCTGGTTCGAAAGTCTGCAGAGTTAACTTTTCAGCAAAAAAAAGTAAGTTTCGATCTCATATCATTAAAAAGTTATTTAGAATTTAGTAAAACTTGGTCTCAGCAGTCGTATATGATGTCGTCGGCCCCAGAGGGTTACACTTATCCACCTTTACAAAACGACATCTGAAAATAATTTCATTCCTTCTGTCTTGGCTGAAGAAAAGTCCATTTGTCACATTGGCGTTTGGTGCCAGGTTACAGCGCCAGCTGTAATCCATTATTTCGGCTGATGGATCGAGTCTTTCCTCTTAACAAGCCAATTTGCACTGCAAGTTAAGACTCTCAGAGTTCCTCATCTGCTCATAATGTCTCACACAATGAAATTATGCCATAATCCACAAAACAATAAAAAAAATCTGAAAATACTCAGTTTTGCCTCCATGTCGAGTGGAGCAGCCACGGACACCGTACAAGTGTGCGCCCATCAATATAAGTGTTCCACCTGCTGATCAAAAGGATTCTGCTGGCGAGAATGAACCGTTCTCACACTGAAAACAAGGTGCAGTTCTGACCCAAACCACTCAGTGGAAACGGGGCTGTTAGTAGCCTGTAAAAATCCATAAATTAATGGGGCTATTAAGACAATGAAAGCCAGTGAAGAGATGCCAAAATGGGTGTAATGTGGTAAAACTTTCTGCTTTGTGTCAAAAGTCTCACAGCACTATTTTGAACCAGTTGGAGAGCCCTAATGCTGGACACCAGTAAACCAGAAAATAGAACATTGCAGTAGTCCAATCTAGCAGAAACAAATGCATGAAGCAGGGTCTCAGCATCAGCAATAGACAGGATGGGACGAATCTTTGCTATATTTCGCAGGTGGAAGAAAGCAGTCCTCATAATATGTCTAATGTGTAGGTCAAAGGACAATGTAGGATCAAAAATCACCCCAAGGTTCCTCACTTTGTCAGGGTGATGTATGACACACGAACCAAGTTTCCAACGTTTTGAAATTTTATACTCTGACCCCCTGAATAGGTGCCAATAGATGAATACACATACTGTGTAAAATTTTGGTTATATATATATAAAAAAAAAAAAAATTTATATAGACAAAATTTTGCACAGCGTGGTTTTAATATAGGTGGCGCGATCATGTCAAATGTGGTTTTAAGCGCTGAGTTTAAGCTGTCCACAAAACTATCTGCTGAATGGTCATTTTCCAAATGTGACGCCAAAATATCAGACAGTCTGGCTTCAAGTTCAGTTGTATTTAAGGAGTTGATGTGTTGCCATGATGATAAATATGTTTCTCGTTCCAGTGAACAAGACAGTGTGACTGTAAAACTTAATTAGTGAGTGATCTGAAACCACTGATGCAAGAGTCATGATGTCGATATTTGTGACAGCGTTACCACGAACGAGGACCAAATCCGGGTTATTTCCACTAATGTGTGTCAAACCCTGAATGCATTGCTGGAATCCTAATACATCCATAATGTCCATGAATGATTTGCAGAGGAATCAGAAGGCTTATTTATATGAATTTTGAAGTCATCGACAATCAGAGTGTTATCGGCACGGGTTGCAAAATTAGAGATAACCTCACCAAAATCATCTAATTCAGAATAGGTGCCCGGGGGGGCCTATATACGGTGACAACATAACATGGTTGATTTTTATTTGTCTGACCTTGGCTATATAGTATTTTGGGCAGAGCAAAGAGTCAAATGTTCAAACAAATTATATTTTAGACCCCCAACACCTAGTAAGCTAAACCCAGATTTATGAATTCGAGCAACACCTTTACCTTGCCTTGAATCATGAGGGATGTGACTAAATGTGTACGCCGGTGGACATGCTTCATTTAAGGGGAGGACAGCAGTAGGTTTAAGCCAGGTTACACATAAACCAATCATATCTAAGTGGTGTTCCATAATTAGATCGTTTATCAACAGTGATTTTGTGGACAGTCGCCTTATGATCTTATGATAATGAGAACCAAACTAAGGACCTCATTGGGGTTGACATTTGGACTATTAGGATTTGGGGTGGTTCCAGAGTAATATATATATATATATATATATATATATATATATATATATATATATATATATATATATATATATATATATGTTGTCTAAAATTAGGTTTGGGTCTGTGAAGTTCCACGCAGATTAAAGGTAAAAGACATGGAATATTTAACATTGCAGGATTTTTCATTTGTGTGAGAATTTTTTGGATCGCACCGAGTTTCAGGTTAATCATGCGTCCTGCATCGTTTAGTATACATGGAGTAACAAGCTGCGTTTAACATCTCACGACCACATCCTGATCGCCAATCGTATGGTCAGATGAAAATCAAACCTGTTTGATATTCTTAAACACAGCAGAGCTGTCTTGTAATGTTTTTTTTTTTACTTTGATGTCTCCCAGCGAGAGTTTTTGTAAATTAAGTTTGAAAAAAAAGCATCTGCTTATATTTTGCTTCTGGAAACACGAGTCCAACGTGTGGTTTTTGAACGTACAGTGTGTGTGAGAACACAAATCGGGCGCTCTGAACCTTTACACTGTGCGGTTCTCTGGTACAGCGTCTGCCCAGCTTGAGTCTGAGCACTGCCATGAACACTACTAGCCAGTAGATGGCAGTAGAGACCTTGAAAACTTGCCAAAACAAAATTCCAGATAATCTGTGTTGCTACTTGCTACGTTTAAGATGTGTGGAATTTAATAAAAGCAAACACAAAAACAACATCTATAAACCCAGAGAATATATTCAAGAGAGTTTTAGGCACTAGAGTTTAATGCTGTTGTCCTGATCAGAGTGTCTCAAATGCATTCGCCTGTCATGAACGTACTGAGATTACCGTACTGAGATTACCCTATCCTACCCATAATGCACTGCTGGGCACAGCATGCCCACACTAAAACCTTAAAAATTAGCGCATTACTTTAAAACTAAAACATATATCTGATATTTTCACTTTATAAAACTTCAGAAGTGACGTTAATTTAAATAACTTTTCCGAAATAAGTTTGGTTAAAATTTGAACCATAAGTTAAAAATGTATGCTTCTAGATGACTTGGGTGATATTGGCCACATACCAGTATGGGGTTAAAAGAAATGTGGGGGTTTTTTTGTGTCTAGTTCTCCTTTGACTGCAGAGGAAGAGTAGGTTCTTCTAGAACCAGCTCTCCTCCATTTCTAGACAGTAGAACTACACATCTGGTCACCTTTGTTTACCATGTTAACGGCCTAAAACTTACCTGACAAAAATTTATCGGAAGACAATTAGTCTGATAATGGTTTTCAGAGTTATCTGAAAAGGTAATCTGATAATGAAAACTTTATCTTCGATAATTATCGGAAGTGTGCCCACCACTGGCGTAAACTAACCACCAACGAACAGCTAACCACTCCGACGATTCACATAGGAGTACAATAGTGAGCTACAATTTGTAGCTATCGCACTTAAAAAGTAATAGAAGTGATAAACAGGTAGTGGACTGAAGCACCTCCAGTTCCTCCCGGATTGGTACTGTTGAGTCAAGGGACAGGTATTTTGACCCTCCTCTCTGATTTCACCTAGAAAAAGTTGGTCAAGGTCAGTACTTTTTGAACTCACACCAGACAGTTGTAAGATGAACTTTTATCTCAGATATGTGGTTTGCAAAAATTTGGTGTTGAGTAATTGTGTGGGAACATCTAACAGCTGCACCGCAGTGGGCAGAGCTAAAAAGTTCATGAAGCTTGCTGGTGGAGAACGACTTGGACTGGAGTCTCGTCTGCTCCTCTGATCCTGTTTGATACTGTTCAGCACTGATTAAATGTGTTTAAGACGTTGCACTCTACTGTATGTGCACATAAAATAAACTCCTGCCATTCCTGCTTATTCTTATTCGACCGTAATCAGCGCTACTACGACTGCCCCTGTTTCTGATAGTAATCCTGTCAGAGTTATTTCCTGCGAGTACCGCTGCTGTTGGAGTCAAGTCCTCAGAGTCTGGATGGTAAATTATATCAGATGATGGATGCTATACATTACGGGAAGTACCTGCTGTCCTTTACCAATCTGTTGCCATGGTGACAGTCTCTATTGCTCTCTGACTGTCTCTCCCTGGGTGGGCGGGACAGTTAATCCTGCATTAATTATTTCTGGCAGTATAAATGGACTCCTTTTGTTTTTGGCTTCTTGTCTAACATTATTGTTTCTTCTTCTTTTTCATTGTTGGTGAAAGCTGATTGCGTTTCTCCCACTGCTTCCTGATCATCTTTTACTCCCTCCCCTCTTTTGCCAGCGTACTGATGGTTTGAGCGTCACCTATTCACCGGAGAGACCAGGAACCTCCGGTAAAGCCTGCATACGCATTAATTCTTTGTTCAGGCTCACTTTACACACACAATGGGCCTCAAATAATTGGACTTGAAATAATTGTGCTGCTATCTCATTTCATTTGGAATTAAATCACAGTGTTTTCCATAAAGTGTGCGCGCGCGCACACACACACACACACTGTTGTCGAGTTTGGCGAATGGAACACTGTAATTATTGCTTCTGCGAGTGGTACTTTGATTTATTTTCTGAAACCTGGAGAGTTATGTGGTCAGTTCAGGTTGTTTGGTGGTTTGTGTGCACAGAAGATTTCTCAAAAAATTGTTGACTATTCTTGCCAAAATCTTTGAAGGACAGATTATTGTTGGATCAGGGAAAAGTTGATTAAATTTACATCTTTGTAAATTTAATCTCAAAAGGCAGGGATTTTGAGGCATTCCCAAGACAACAGAGAAATATAATCCCTCCTGTGTGTCCCGGGTCTTCCCCGGGGTCTCCTCCCAGTTGGAAGTGCTTGGAAGACCTCCCTAAGGAGACAAATGGGGGGCATCCTCACCGGATGGCCGAACCACTTTCGCTGGTTCCTTTCAATGTGAAAATATTCAATCTTCTGACCCTGTAACTGAGTGTAAGTCCAGATACTCAATGGAGGAATTGCATTTCCACCGCTTCTATCCCCAGCCTTGTTGTTTTGGTCATTACCCAACGTTCATGACCACAAGTGAGGATATGAGCGTAAATCGACATAAGAAACTTCCTCACCAAGACAGTCCAGTGAAGCGGCCACAGGAATGCAGACTCTGCCTCAGTCAGTTTGTTGATTTCTCGCACCATCTCACCCCCACTCGTGAACAGACCTCAAGATACTTGAAGTCCTTCACTTGGGGCAATAACTCCACTGGCCCAGAGGGGACAATCCGCCCACTTCCCACAGAGGACCATAGTCTCAGATTTGGAGGTGCTGATTCTTATCCCAGTGTTGTGAAAGTGTCGTGACACGGACCCACAACAGGGGGCGTTAATGAACGGACAATGGATAAGCCAAAAGTAACAATTTAATGTTGGGAATCGCACAACGACGTACAGACAATAACAATATGGTGGACTGTCAATTATACACAAAGTGACGTGTGGGCAGGCTCGACGATAGAAGACGCCTGGCGAGAGAAGAGCCGGATCACACACAGCTTCCACCACCAACGGAGCTGAAGAACACCGGAGCCGCCAAGCCCTGTGCCCCAGGTGGCCGCTGTCTTCAGCAGTCAGACCCGGTACTGCTGGCGGAGAACAGAGACAGTCCTGATGAGTGTGAGTTCACACACTCAGTAATCCCACAGTCTGTATACAGTTAGGAGGGAAAACCTCCACCTCCAATCACACACTCGTGCAGCTCCTGTCTAACCACTTATCTGGTTGGGGTGTGAAGCGAAGCCGTCGCTGATCACACCAAACGCCAATCCCACAGATAAGGAAAACGGCTGCAAAGAAGTTCAGACTATTAGTCAGTGGTAAGTCAGCAAAGAAGTTACCTGAATGGTAGCTGATTTCTCGGCGAGGAGGTGGAGTTGCAGTCCGGCCTTTATGGTGATGGTGATGAGATGAATGAGTGACAGCTGGTGCTGAGGATAAGTGACAGCTGTCACTCCCAGTGGCTCCGGCGCCCTCTCGTGGTTGAAGCCCGCACTCCAAGCAGGGCGCCATCTGGTGGTGGTGGGCCAGCAGTACCTCCTCTTCAGCGGCCCACACAACACCCAGTTGCTTCACACTCAGCTTCAAACCTGCTCCATGCACATTGGAGGTCATCAGAGGTCACTGGCTAATGAAGCCAACAGAACCACATCATTTGCAAAAAGGAGAGCTACAACTCTGAGGTCACCAAATTGGACATCCTCCAGTCTCTGACTGGGCCTTGAAAACCAGTTAAAGAAAATCACATTCACAGTTACTCTAGTTCAGCTGAAAACTTTTGATACTTAAAAATGTATTTTTTTTCCAGGTAATAATGTTGAACATTGCATTAATAAGTGTTGAAATCACAGCATAGCTGTTCAAATATATTTGATGGATAAATTACCCAGTAAAAAAATACAGCAGCTCCGCTGCATCTTGAATTGTTTCTTACAGTAGTATTACAACAAAACTATCAAATCTGTTCTGACAGAAAACCTGCAGACCATGTTTTATCCAAATCCTCTGAATAATTGAAGGTCACACTAAGGTCCCAACAACAGAAATATAATGAAATTCAAACAAATAATAATGACTTAAATCTGGAATTCAAGAGCAAAAACCACTCCCACATACAAAATGTATCTCTATGGTAAAACTCATCGACAGCCGCGGAGTTTCACACCAGCGACGGACCCAATGCAGAAGTAAACTGGCAGTGATCAAATCAATATCCATAAAATGTTCAACCTATTTTTATTTTTACCAAATAAAGGTACACAATTTTTTTAATTGTTACTGTGTAACTGCATGAAAAAGTCTCAACTTTAAGTAACTTAGATTATTTATTTTATTTTTTTTACTGTCGAGTTTTAAATATATTTCTTGTCCCACATCAGAAACAAACATTTGCTGAATGAATCTACTAGACTTAAAAATGTATGCATTACTTTTCATTCTATTTTGTCTAAAAACAAATGCACACGGTTCCTTATGTTATTCAACAAATTATCTCAACAACAGATAAGTTATTGTTTTAATTTACAAATGAACATCAAAGATTTCTAAAGAATCTTTTTTGTTAATTAAAAAGATTTTAATTACAAGTTTTCTAATCTAAGAAAAATTTAACTTCAAAATGTACAGTAGTCAAAAATTAATCTTGAAGTAAACACACATTTGTAAGGATTTTAAGGTGGCTAAGAATGTGAAAACAAAGATTATCAATAGTTCCAAAGCTTCTGCCAAAAAAGTCACAGAAGCGAGTGAAGGTTGAACAAGTTGATGCATTAATGTGCCATAAATACTCCAATTGTTCAATTTGAATTGATACTAAGAATGATTATTTTTGAGTACTTTAAATTGTCATTTCCTTTACTGTGTACTGTGAGACACAATGTATGTTTTTTGGATTAAAGGCCTGTACCACAATACAAGTTGTGTGAAAAGACTTGGGTGAAAAAACTGACCTGACCCAACAAAAATTTTTATTTAATTGGTGGGTAAAAAAACTGAAAATGCACCAGAATGCATCTGAGATTTCAAATTTTTCTGGGGGAGAGCCCTCAGACCCCCACTTCACTGAATATTACATTCAAATGTCCACAAAATCCACAATCCGGATCAGATCCGGATCAAACTTTGTCAGGTGATCGTGAGCGCCAGTCTGCACCTCACCTTCAAATAGGAAAGTGATTGGGGCATGTTTGATTAAGCTATAATGTAAAATAGACATTAAATGGAGTTTTCAGTGTTAAATTTAAATGGCCACTAAATCAGTAATCTGGATCACATCTGGATCAAGTTTTCCAGTCCATAAAGGATACTATTAAACATAACCCTCTCAAATATGATTTTTTTTTCAATTTTCAATTTATTTTAATTTATATAGTGTCAAATCACAACAAAGTTGCCTCAAGGCGCCTCACACAAGTAAGGTCTAACTTACCAACCCCCAGAGCAACAGTGGTAAGGAAAAACTCCCTCTGAGGAAGAAACCTTAAGCAGACCAGACTCAAAGGGGTGGCCCTCTGCTTGGGCCATGCTACAGACATAAATTACAGAACAATTCACAGAAACAATTCACAAAATGAATATACAGGAAATGCTGTTGGAGCACAGGACAGGAGGGTCTCCAGCACAAATACAACTCCCATCTCTGGATGGAGCTCCACCTTAAACAGAGAGAAAAAAAACAGACTCAGGCATCAGAAAGACAAGAAATACAGTATAATTTGCCAGCATTAAACAACAAGAAAAACAGGAAATACTAAGGTGATCGCCGGCCACTAGCCCTAAGCTTCACTAAAAGACCCAGAATTAACATAAAGTTGAGGCTGCAGCCAGCTCCATTTCCTAATAAAATGAATTAAAAGAGTAACAAAACTATACCAGTATGCTAGCCATACGAAAGGGAAAATAAGTGCGTCTTAAGTCTGGACTTAAGACTTACTAATCTGACTGTTTCATTGATGCAGGGAGATCATTCCACAGAAAAGAGGCACGATAAGAGAAAGCTCTGTGACCCACAAACTTTTTATTCACTCTAGGGACACAAAGTAGTCCTGCACCCTGAGAACGCAAAGCCCGGGCTGGTACGTAAGGTTTAATTAGGTCAGCTAGATAGGGAGGTGCCAGTCTGTGAACAGTTTTATAGACTAGTAGCAGTACCTTAAAATCTGATCTCACTGGGACAGGAAGCCATTGAAGGGATGCCAAAATGGGTGTAATGTGGTCGAACTTTCTGATTTGTGTCAAAAGTCTGGCTGCAGCATTTTGAACCAATTGGAGAGCCCTAATGCTGGACAGCGGTAAACCAGACGCATGGATCAGGGTCTCAGCATCAGCCATAGACAGGATGGGACGAATCTTCGCTATATTTCGCAGGTGGAAGAAAGCAGTCCTCGTAATATCTCTAATAAGGAGGTTAAAGGACAATGTAGGATTAAAAATTACCCCAAGGTTCCTCACTTTGTCAGTTTGATGTATGACACATGAGCCTAGGCTAAGTGTTAACTGGTCAAACTGATGCCAGTGTCTCACTGGACCAAGAACCATCATTTCAATCTTATCAGAGTTTAAAAGTAGGAAGTTTCTAGACATCCAACTTCTCACTTATGCAAGGCAATCTTCTTCATACTGAGTATCATCAGCACAGCAGTGAAAGTTAATCCCAAAACACCGCAAATTGTGCCCAAGGGGTGCTATATAAAGGGAGAAAAGCAGGGGGCCTAAGAAGGACCCCTGTAGAACCCCAAATTTCATGTCACTAAGGTTAGAGGTAGTGTTACTGTACAAAACACAGTGAGAACGACTGGTCAAGTATGACAGCAGCCATGCAGGGCACTCCCAGTAATCCCAAAATGATTTTCCAGCCTATCAAGTAGAATATGATGATCCACGGTATCAAATGCAATGAAAGAAATGTGCTCTTTTTTGACAGAGTTATGAATTTTTGAAAATGTGGGCTCCAGGCTGAAATAGACAAACAAACTGGTGAAAACATTAGTTGGCAGCGGTAATAACAATAACCCCTACCCATAACCTCAACCATAACCATAACAAGGCTGCACTATATACAAACGTTAATAATATGGCAACAAATAGCCACTTCCATTTTAAAAAACACATCCAAACACGGGAGAGGAAATGGATGGAGGCCCCCAGGAAGCCAATAAACACATGCTTCAGAAGATGTCAAATTGCCCAAAGCTGCTCATCAGGATCACCGAACATCCGAAGTACCAGTTTCCTGACTGGAGACTGATCTGACTGCGTTACTCGCCTGATAGCAAGTAGAGGTTGACGCTTGGGTCTGTCTATCAAATGTCACCTGCAGTGGTGGGCACATTTCTGCTAATCCGCTAACTGCTAATTAGTGAAGCTAACTTTTTCTTAGCGGATTAGTTTTTCAGCGAATTTTAAAAACTATCCGCGGAAAAAAGCAGCTGGTCCGCTCCGCTCTCTTCTGCTGAGGGAGGACTGAGCTCACAGCCATCTGACTATGTCAGACAAAAGCTCTCGTTTGTTTTTTTTATCTTACTCAGAAGCCTCGGTGGTGCTTAAACTCGAAACTGGCTTATCAGTACTAAAAGTTAGCGGTCAGCTGTAACTAAATTGTTTTGTGGTTTATCGGTTTAGCGTTATAAAAGTTAACTTTTCAGTTTTCAGGCCTTTCCTCTAGGTGGCGCCAGGCTAGCAATGAGGAAATCCTGTTCCTGCGTTACACCCGATTTGTATTTACTCCACTAGATGGCAGCCAGTGAGCTGTTGCCAGCAGCTGCCATCTTGCTAAGAGTTATTCCACGTCATCAGTCATTAGAGTAAACAGAAATAAATTGTTTGCTGACTTAAACTTGGATTAAAGTGATCTGAAAATGCTGTTTTGTGCAGTGTTCAGGTACAGCGACAAGCTGACAAAGGATTGTACAGCTGATTAAATAAAGGTTAAGTAAATAAAAAAAATAAATAATAATAAATTGTGGAGTGAGCTTTCATAAGTGTGCATTATATGCAGTTAACGAAGATAATGTTTTCATTATCGTATTAGCTTTGCAGATAACTTTGAAAACCATCATCGGACCATTTAGCTTCCGATAAGTTTTTGGTCCGATAATTTTTAGACCGCTAACAAATTTTTGCAGAACGTAAACAAGCTTAACAGTTACAAACATTTATTAAGTCTAAAATCAGTTGAGTACTTACTTTGTGTAGATGCGCGAGTACTTTTCTCTGCAATCAGAGGAGAGCTGGTTCCAGAGGAAACCGCTCTATCCTTTGCAGGCAAAGAACAACTAGTCACAGAAAGAAAAAAACTCATTTTCTTTTGACCCCATACTAATATGCTGCCAATATCACCCAAGTCATCCAGAGGCATACCATTTTAACTTATGGTTAGAATTTTAACCAAACTAATTTCGGACAAGTTATTTAAATTAACATCACGTCTGAAGTTTTATAAAGTGAAAATATCAGATATATGTTTTAGTTTTAAAGTAATGCACTAATTTTGAAGGTTTTAGTGAGGACATTCTGTGTCGAGAGGTGCATTATCTCGTACATTAAAGGACAGAAGAAATGCATTTGAGACGCTCTGATCAGGCTCCACACGGACAACAGCATCAAACCCTTTGTATATTGTGCCTAAAACTCTCATGGATATATTATCTGGGTTTATAGACGTAGTTATTGTGTTCGTACGCATCTTAAACGTAACAGACACGGATATCTGGAATTTTGTTTTGGCAAGTTTTCACGGTCTCTACTGCCATCTATTGGCCAGTAGTGTTCATGGCAGTATGAGAGTCTGGACGCCAGGAGATGGAAGTGTTCTATTTATTTTGACACTGGTTATATCAGATGGTTATTTAATTACAACTTGACCTTTTATTTTTGCTAATGTACGGAGCCTGCCTGGGGACATGGTGGTTAATTTTTTTTGGCCCAGATTATTGTGTTCCCTCGCAATACTTTTGCGTTTCCTGATATTATTATTGCATTCCCACGCAATAGTTTTTGCGTCCCCTCGCAATAACCTAATATCATATTAAAGCTCATGCCTATCAGAGCAGTGAGTGAAATCAGGTGGGGTGGGGGACTGAACACATATGCGCACACACACAGCAGACAGCAACAGGATTCATGAGACGACAGTAAAAAAAAGAAAAACGCTCATAAGGCACACTAACAGGTGTTGCTACTTACTACCACTGTTGTATAAATAAACTATATTTCATACGGAGTCTTACAGCTGTGCAAGGTGTAGCAACTTATTCCCTCATCTGTCGTGAATCCTGTTGCTGTCTGCTGTGTGTGTCTGTGTGTGCGTGTGTCTATGTGTGCGTTCAGTCTCCCCCCACCTGATTCCACTCACTGTGTGCTCTGATAGGCTTGAGCTTTACAGTTTTTTTTTTAAATTGCTAAAACACATTCCACAAAATTCTCCCCATTTTCTCAAAACGCTAAACACAACACACTTTTCTGAAGCTACATACACAAAACCACACCTTCTCTTTTCAAAACACAAACTGTCACACCAAAACAGCTGCTCATAGCCGCAAGACTGTAAACACGATATGCATCATTACCACACTACAACAAAACAACTGAAAACACAATGTTCAGTGTGTGAGAAGGTCCTTTTTGTTGGATGTCCCATTGTTCGCAACTGCCAAAGCATAGTATCTGTATCGAACGTATCTGTTCTCAAAATATATTACTGTAGAGATGTAGCATTCATAGATTTGTGTGTTCATATGAACAGTATGTAAATCAACAGAGATACAGTAGTACACTACTGTACTGTATCACAACTCAGTGCAAACAAACAACAGAGGATCCATTTCACACAGTACTCATTGAAGACACAATGTTCAGGGTGTGATGGTTTTTTCATTTATTGAACTATACCACACAGACACAGACACACGCACATCATTGTGCGGCATCACGTCGTCGAGCTGGGTCAGGCCACAGGACCTCATCTACGTCGCAGGCATGATGGTGCGAGTTTGCTTTGCTCTCCCTCCTTGCCTGCTCCTCTCCTCCTCTGACTCTAACTCCTCTTCCTCTGATTCTGCTCTGTCCATTGTGGTACTGGTATACGTTTGGAACCTTCCGCGAACTGTGCACTCTGAAACTGGCTTCTATAGGTGTGGTCACATCATTTGCAATAAGTGTCTACAATCTGAGTCGTTAGTTTAATGAATGAAGCCAGTGTGTGTACATTGTGTTCAGGTTTGCTGACTGTGGCAAGCACTGATTATATGTAATATAAATGATTTGGGGAAATGACCTAAACTTGCTGAATAAAGTTAGAAATGATTTTATTTTGTGTCGATCTGTTTTCTGTAGTGACTTCAGTTTTACTGCCGGAGTGCTTGTCGTGATAAATATTCTCACCATTCGTTTAGCGATTCAATTACAAACCCAATTCCATGAAGTTGGACGTTGTTGTAAAATGTAAATAAAAAACAGAAATACAATGATTTGCCAAATCCGCTCAACCTATATTCATTTGGATACCCACAAAGACAAGATATTTATGTTCAAATGATAAACTTTATTATTTTGTGCAATAGGATGGATAGCTTATTATCATTGTCATTACACCAATGAGATTCCACACTCACATTTCCACAGACAACAGCAATTAATCCACAATTATTACTTGTTTACCGTATAATGGCACACATTAGAATTAAGAAAACCACTACACATTGACATTGTTTATGTGCACTAAACTTGAAATAGTCTGTTTTCCAAATTGAAGCGATGTGAGTGTGTGGTAGCCACTGCAACTGGAGTCGCGCAACCGCCAGCTTGGGGGGAACGGGGACCTGCTGCAGCTAGAAAGCGCGCAGCCCCCGCAGGGGAAAGGGGTGGTGTGAGCGGTGGCCGGGATGGGGTGTGTGATGGGGGAGGGGCAGGAGGAGGGAGGTGAAGAAAAGGAGCATGCTCAGTCTTTGTCCATGTGTAAGTCTGTCAGTTTATTGTCTTTGTCTTTCCTCTGGAGGAAAACAGTGGGCAATGTGGTTGAGCAGTGAAAACCACTTTTAACAGTTCCACTTGAACAACCAAATCCCAATTATGAATTGAGAATATTTCCAATTATGAATTAAGAATATTCACCGGCCTCTGAAACCCTCAACTTCAACTGCAAGGCACGCATCTGCTCCAAGATGTTATCCAATTTGCGTCTGAGTTCAAGAGTCATCGCAGTCTGAGAATGCACTGCCTTGCCAACCTCGTTAATCATGATGGACAAGCGAGGGGCCGTGGTTCTTGATGCCGCCATCTTGCCAATTTTTCCGGTAGATCAGGGCAGCACATAACCAAAAAGTACCAGTCCTGCTACCATAAGACCAAAAATGAATAAATCCTCAACGTCCTCAACAAAGAAAGGCGCCAAGCATGCCACACCCCAAGAGCCCCAGGAGTCGAGAACATAGCCCGCAGGATATGTTCCTTCTGGGCAGGTAGGATCCCCCAGTCCTAACCTTCTTGTAGAAAAAATGGTGTCAATAGCATTCAGAGACCAGCTGATCAGTTCCATCGTAAATCCAATAGTAGTCCAATAGATCCAGTATCCAATATAATTTGAGGAATTCACAGTCTGGTGAAGTAGGGACTTGAAGGTTAAAGCAGAAAGCAGAGATAAGGGAGAGTGAAGGAGATGCGACCGCCCTCATCAGAGTCCCAAGCTGAAATGCTGAAATATGTGTAAGTTGCCCATGCCGTGGGCACTAACACACACCCATACCATCACAGATGCTGGCTTTTGAACTTTGTGCTAGTACCAATCTGGATGGTCTTTTACCTCTTTTGTCCGGAGGACACGACGTCCATGATTTCTAAATACCATTTGAAATGTGGACTCATCAGACCACAGCACACTTTTCCACTTTGCATCTGTCCATTTCAAATGAGCTCGGGCCCAGAGAAGGCAGCGGCGTTTCTGGAGTGTTTGATGTACAGTAGTGTTCAGAATAATAGTAGTGCTATGTGATTAAAAAGATTAATCCAGGTTTTGAGTATATTTCTTATTGTTACATGGGAAACAAGGTACCAGTAGATTCAGTAGATTCTCACAAATCCAACAAGACCAAGCATTCATGATATGCACACTCTTAAGGCTATGAAATTAGGCTATTAGTAAAAAAAAAAAAAGTAGAAAAGGGGTGTTCACAATAATAGTAGTGTGGCATTCAGTCAGTGAGGTTCGTCATTTTGTAGAACAAACAGGTGTGAATCAGGTGTCCCCTATTTAAGGACGATGCCAGCACCTGTTGAACATGCTTTTCTCTTTGAAAGCCTGAGGAAAATGGGACGTTCAAGACATTGTTCAGAAGAACAGCGTAGTTTGATTAAAAGGTTGACTGGAGAGGGGGAAACTTATACGCAGGTGCAAAAAATTATAGGCTGTTCATCTGATCTCCATTGCTTTAAAATGGACAAAAAAAAACAGAGACACATGGAAGAAAATGGAAAACAACCATCAAAACGGATAGAAGTATAACCAGAATGGCAAAGGCTCACCCATTGATCAGCTCCAAGATGATCAAAGACAGTCTGGAGTTACCTGTAAGTGCTGCGACAGAAGACGCCTGTGTGAAGCTAATTTATTTGCAAGAATCCCCCACAAAGTCCCTCTGTTAAATAAAAGATGTGCAGAAGAGGTTACAATTTGCCAAAGAACACATCAACTGGCCTAAAGAGAAATGGAGGAATATTTTGTAGACTGATGAGAGTAAAACTGTTCTTTTTGGGTCCAAGGGCTGCAGACAGTTTGAGACGACCCCCAAACTCTGAATTCAAGCCACAGTTCACAGTGAAGACAGTGAAGTATGGTGGTGCAAGATATATGATATGGGCATGTTTTTCAGCTTGAAACAGGCTGACAACGGCACCTCAGAGCGCGGCGCGACGTCCCGCTCCGTGGGAAGTCCTTAAAGCGACAGTATCCCATATCTCCATAATCTCTCATCAGCCGTTAAATTTTCACCGAAAACCAGCTGAATTTCTCGAATGGTGTCCACTTCGATCTGCCTCACAGGTTCTGAAAAAATTTTGATAAAGCAAAGCGCCAGTGTCTCAGGAAGAAGTCAGACAAAGGAATTCTGACGAGGGGGGTGGACCACTCCTCACTCAAAGCCTGCCCACAGGCGAATGACGTAACCGACAGGCGTGAAAAAACTCTCGCATGCCCACAAGGGTTCAAGCTTGTCTGATGTAATCGCACATGATTCAAATCCATATAGTTTTTGAAAAAAATATAAAGGTCCGATACTTTTCTCACAGACCTCTTATCTTGTCTTTGTGGTGTATTCAATTGAATATAGGTTGAAGAGGATTTGCAAATCATTGTATTCTGTTTTTATTTACATTTCACACAACATCCCAACTTCATTGGAATTTGGGTTGTAGAAGTCTCACTTTCATACGTCTCAATTTATCCCTTTTAATTAGCCTCGGGGTTTTTTCTTCACATCAGGTTTTCCATCCTCAAATATTCTGTAAGAGTCAATGCATAGAATGGAAATGTTTTTTCTCTCAATTTGGTGTGTCACATGACAGTCGCTTTGACATTATATATTCTACTAATATAAGAATATACATGAATGAGATTCATTTCTCTATGACATGCTCCATATTTCAGTGTAGTGCTTTCAGATTTCTTTAAACTTGGTCCAGAAATTATTGAATAATCTTCCTTTCACCCTAGCTGGTGTGGCTGTTTTATCCATTTATTTTATTTTATATTTTCACAGAGAAACATAAAGCAACACTGCAGTTGGGTTAAGAGCTGTCTTTAATATTAATATATTTAATATGATGTGAGCGTGTGAAGCTCTCACTTTCACCCCTGATTATTTCCCATCTTTAACTTCATAATGAAATGAATTAAGGATCAGACTAGTATCTCGTGTCGTGTTAGTGTGTTTGACAAACTGATGGTAATATTTTCTATCTGGACTGGGAGGAACAAATTCATTCAAGTCTATTATATAAACAGTCTGATCCTCTTGGATAAATAGTAGCTGAACAAATGTGGGACTGAATTTGAATAAATGTAACAGCACAGTATCAGCAAGGAAAACATAGATTTATGGTGAAACTCTCCTGAAAACATTGATCATGCCCACATTGATTTCTATTTATGTCTGGTTGTAATGGGCATTTCACACTGAATACGTCAGGCCAATCCGTCAACGCCTTCCAATCCGTCTGATGCGTTTCTGATGACTCTGACGCGTCCGACACGTGATGCCAGATGCTTTGCTTCGGAAGCGGCAAGGGGGCGGAGTTTGCTATGTCACGCTCTGGCTGTTTCCACAACCTGAAAAAAGTTCAGCGATCGTCATCTTGAATTTGCGTCGCCTGAACCACAAAAAAGCTTTAAAAAAACAACAGTAGAACGATTCTCCCATCACCCTGCTGGGAGCTTTTTTCAGCTACTTTTCGGAGTGACGCCAACTGAGGAAGGACTGACGACTTGGTGGGATATCGATTGAACCACGACAGCGGGCTGACCCGCACGGAGAAGCCGGCCTTCAGGCATCATCACTGGGCAGAGCGAGGCAGGCAGCCGGGGTGATGGAGCAAACCCACTCCGTCCGAAATCTCCCACTTTTTGGATATACACGAAGTCCCAGTTTGCCCAACGGAGTTTAGTTCTGCAGCTTTACTGAGGTGAGAATAATGTAAAAATAAAACGTGACATTTACTGAACTGCTGTGAAGGTTTAATGATCGGCTAACGTTAGCTTAGCTTTTTAGCACAGTTGGTCTGAGTGAACGCTTTCATTTGTAAATGGTTTAGTCTTTTTTTATATATATAAACTGTTAAGTGTTTCTTTATATTTAAAGAAATATTTGTATTTGTCCCAATCAGGAACATTTGCTGTGCAGACAACCAAACTTCCATTGATGAGCTGAACACCACGAAGTCCAGTCGAAAGAAAACATCTCTGCTCTTCAAAATAGGACAAAAGTGTCTTCAGCAACACCACCAGAGTTCAAAGCTGCAGAAGAGACCTTCATCTGGTCCTGAGAATCCAGCATAACATCACCTGCTTCTAAATAAAAGGCTCTTTCAACAGCAACTACTTTATTATTTTTAAAAAAGCTTTCATTTTATATTTTGACAATAAATGAACGGATCATTAAAAATGTCCACAAATCAAAGTCAAAAGACATTTGCACAGGTAGAAGCTCTCCACTTATTGTGCTCAAATTCATATTTTAGAAATGACTCTGTCCTGATAACAACATTAAAGGCAATTACATATTTTGAGGTCATTACAAGTTTAAATGACTATAAAAAAAAATCATCATGAGGTTTATGTCACAGAAATCCGACTTTACAATCACACTGCAGTCATTGTTAAATTATTTCCTGTTGCATTTATAATACACATTTGTATTTATTTACAGTGTCTGTTTTTCTGGTTGAAATGAGATATGAATAATCTACCAGACTTAAAAAAATGTACAAATTTCCATGTTCCATGTTTGTCTAAAAATAAATGTCTGAGGTTCCTTATGTTAAACAAGAAATTATCTAATCTGAAATAACAGGTGGTTTTAATTTACAGATGAAATGTTTCTAAAGAACCATTTATTGATTTATTTAGCTATTTTAATTACAAGTGTTCTAAACTTTTTTTAACAGTAATCAGAAATTCTCAGGTAACAAACAACAACAACAAAAAACATTTCCAAGGATTTTTCTTCAGAAAACTGCTCTATAAATGAACAGTCCTGTGACATGTTTGTTTTGTAGAGATCAGTGGTTTCTGCCACTAGTCTTCCGTGTTTTGGCCCGACGCGTCATTCCTATTGGACACCGCGCGAAGGTACGTTACAGCTCAGAGCATTGAAAGTTGGATTGGATTGAACTTTGACCGCATCAGCCTGCTGACAAGCGGCAATGCGCGCTCCCGTCAGAAGCGTCGGTTTAGCTCGGCTTTTGACGCAACGCTTCTGACGCATCTAAAAAGCAACACGTCTCATTGAAAATAATGCTTTTTAAACCGATTTTTGACGCATTTGACCCTTCCGACGTATTCAGTGTGAAAGGTCCATTAGACGCTAACCAAGATGGCGGCGCTCTGGCATCAGCCAGCGAATGAGCGGATCGACCCGGAACTCCATCTAGTGAGTAAATAGAAATCAGTGGTTACACCAGGAGTTTAGCATATCACAGGCGTGTTTCATAACATTTAAAAAACTGTTCCATGTGAGGTATTTGAAGCACTTCTGATAGTTTTATCATTGCTATAATATTACTGCATGGCTATCAGGAGGACTGGTTGTACTGCTGGTATGATTCCTGTAGTAGTTTTTTTCCTCTTATTTGCGGTGCAGCAGGTGCTTGTGTACCGCAGGCAGACGGTGTGGGGTTTTGGCGAGTGCGGCGGTGTAATTATTTCCCTCTCTGTTCATAATCATCATCATGAAAATTCACCACAGGCTCAAGTCCACACTCCTGGCCCTCTGTGGCTGTTTGATGTGTTGTCATGACGATACGGCAGCAATATGGTGCCCGCCCGATGCAGCGTTGTTTTTGCAGAGGACTGTGGGTAATTAACGGTCACACCAATATGGCTGAACACCTGCTCTGGCAGCCCCTGCTGGTCATGTGGGTTGTCAACCTGTCGACCTCTCAGCAAGCAGCAGGAAGGAGGAAGCGGGAGCTTCGACGGTAGTAAGTGTTGAAACATGCGCAGGTGGGAGCTGTTAGGTGAAGCCTGGAGGCCGAGTCGTGTCTGGTTGGTTGGTTGATTTTTGTACTTTTTTTATTATTATTATTAAGGCAGCAGCATGACCGGAGTCGAAATGTTCAAGTGTTGTTTCATCAACATAAAAACTAAACATGTGACCACAATGCTGATGACCTGTTACTGCGCTCAATCCTCAGGCCAAAGATTGCATGACACGCTGGTGATGATCAGGATCCAATCTGGATTCTGGATGATTTAAACATGGCAAGATGAGCACTGTTGGACATTTCAGTCTTTTTTTTTTTCCCCTCCAAATAATGATTTCAGGCTATGAAATTTGGTGTTGATCAGAATCTGAGTGTGAATTCTGTGTCATTTTATTTTTTTGTTATTTTTTGAACTTTTTCCAGTTTTACTTCATGAAATGCATCTTTGAACTGTAAAAAAAAAAAACCATGACAGAAGGTCATCAAGTGAAATGTCACTTGTCCATTTATCTACATCAGTTGCAGTCTCATGGGAGCGCTGTAAACCCAGTGGAAATTGTGAGGACTGATTGACCTTGGCTGAGGTGTGCCCCCTCAGAGGTCAGGTCTAGTAGCATCCACTGCACTAGAGAATAGTCTTGGGTCTTGGGTGGCAATGACCTGGTCAATCCCCAAAAGTAACCATCTGTCTGCTGCAGCCAGGTGAACTATAGGCGTGTCCTCGGCCTTCTCCAGGCACCGGAGTCTTCAACACTGAGGCACCTGAATGCTGTCTTGTGTCCAGAGAAACACACCACATGGAGGACCCAAAGACATTCACTGTGCAGTGATGTTCATGTCTCTACAAGTTCACCACTTTTACCACATACAGATACACTTCTGATGGCCGAGTCCAAGAAGTCACTGAAAGCAGGACAATCAGCAACTCAGGCATTCTGATTACTCACTCAACTTCTCAAGTGCTGTCGTCAGTGTATCCATTGATTCCATCAACATCACGTCATCATCTGTGAAGTCAAGGTCAGTAAACCTTTCCTCACCAACAAAGACTCTTAAGCTGCTGGTTTCCACAACCCGACCCAACACCCAGTCCATGCAAGTACTGTAAAGAGTAGGTGCCAGAACACATCCCTGAGGAACACCAGAATTCACTCAGAGATTCTGCCCTTGCTTTGTACATCGCGCACAGTATCTATGTATAGACTGACAATGATGTCCACGAACATCTTGGGGATCTCCCAAATTCTCAGAATGTCCCAGGGAGCAGTCTGATCAACTGAATCAAAGGTTTTGCAAAAATCAACAGAGGCTACAAAGAAGATCTGCTGATATTCATAGTTGCATTGAGTACTCATAGGGCTAGGATGGGGCAATGAAAGATTTGCTGAATGTGAAGTCAGACCACGTTTCCCAGCACAGAGAGCAGAATGATAACCCGTAATCACCCTTTCATTTACAGAGTGGAACAACAAGTTCTTTCTTCCTGTCCGTAGGGATGATACCCGTCTCCCAGATTGAAACAGTGATTGTTTGCAGTGTCAGGAGGACAGCATCTCCACCAGCCTGGAGGAGCTCAGTTGTAGTACTGCAGATCCTTGGAGCTTTTCCTGCCCCGCTTTTGTGATGTAACATTATTCGGAAAATCAGCCACAAGTACCCTGGCACTGGAGCTGTCCACCATCCCAGCAGGAGGATCGGACTTGTAATGTGGTGTGTTTTCAGCTGTCCTCCCATTGACGATGACGACGATGACAACAACATCCTCTGAGTGGATGTGGGGTCTTCTCTGAGTGCCCTGTGTGCTTTTTTGAAGTGCTGCTGTTGTGGGTCCAGAATCTGAATTTGTTCTGAAAACCTTTAGTCTGTGAGAAGATGGAAGGAACAGAACGTTAAACCAGGTAACTTCTGTTTGTTCCTTAACAGCTGCTGTGTTGAAAATGACTTGAGGAAACAAGTCAGAATATAGAACAAGAATAATGTTCATTTAAAACGAGGATCACATGTTGACGGCGGGAAAAAGGATCCAATCCTGACAGTGGATTCCCTCTCAAGGGATGTGATATTGATATGGGAGATGCTGTACTGTTGCCATGGTAACACATGGGTATCAGTTTCCTTCATCAACAGACAGCAGTGTTTTACCATTTTGCATATTGTTACATAAATTCTGGAAAGCTGTGGTTGATTTCTGAACTTCTTTTTTTTTAAGAATTGTCACATCATATCAACATTTCCAGCATGCGGGTCGTGAACATCGTTTTTATTTTCCTGATACAAGTCTGGCTGTATGTGCTCCAAAGCAGTGCTCACCATCTGTTAGAATAAATCAACATCCTGTCAGCTGCCAAAGTTCCACAGCACCTTTTTTCTGGTGGGCGTTTCCCACAGCTGGCAGTGTGGATGTCCTCAGATGTCCTTCCATCTGTTGCACATTGTCAACATCACCAGGAATGTTATGAACAATTTCAATTTATTTCATTTATATAGCGACAAATCACAACGAAGTTGTCTCAAGGCGCTTCACACAAGTAAGGTCTAACCTTACCAATCCCTAGAGCAAGAACACAGGTGGCAGTGGTAAGACAAAACTCCCTCTAATGATTTGAGGAAGAAACCTCAAGCAGACCAGACTCAAAGGGGTGACCCTCTGCTTGGGCCATGCTACCAACACAATTTACAAAATGAATATACAGGAAATTTTGCTGTGCACAGGACAGGAGGGTTGCAGAAGTAGACACCACACCCATCCAGGGCTTGACATAAACCAATTTGCCCAACTGGCCCACAGGGCCAGTAGAATTTAGAAGTTTGTGGCCCACAGTGTAGGAGCACTGGCCCATGGTTTTGCGCGCGAGAGTTCATGATATTCCACCTTGAAATCATGCAAATAAAACTGCCTATATAATATAAACTAATCCAGAAAAAAACATAAAATAGTCTATGGACCATGAAGTTAAAAAAAAAATGAATTTAGTGACTCCCATAAAGTTTAGAGGGCATTTTTTAAGCAACCATGTCAGAAATGTAAAATACAGATGTAGGTCCATATCAAAACTAAAAAGTATGCCTTGTCTGGATTTGAGTTATAGATCTAAAAATAGAAAAAAAAATGCTTGGCTCCTTTGCTAATGTTGTCACCGTGGGGTTTCCACAAAGGCAAAATGGTTAGACTTTTAAACTAGCTTCAAAACAGTCAGGGTCTACCAGTAAGCTTCCTCTTCTGGACAATTCCTTTAGCAAACTCTTTCCTGGTTGTTGTCCAGGGTGGCTGGATGTAATTTAAACATAGTTCAAATTTCAAAGCATTCCGTTAGATTTGCGTCCTGTTCATCTTCATTTCCTGCAGCTTCCCGCGCATTTAAAGATGCTAATGAATGTTTCCGAAGATCGGTGACGGAAACAGCCAAACGCACACTCCACGCATCAACAACATACATTTCAATATGCGTGAGATTCTGCAGGAGCATGGAACGTGGTTAGGGATGGGTATTGATAAGATTTTATCAATATTGATACCATTATCGATTCCCCTTATCGATCCGATTCCTTATCGATTCCCTTATCGATGCCGCTTGTGAATTTTCTGTGTACTAAAAGTAGGCTTTACAGGTTTTCTATGTCAACAACATTTTATTGAGTCTTAAAGTAAATAAATATGAAATGGTCACTGGATCCTTAAACTCTGGACGTAAATAAACTCTACATGGTGGCTCCTTGATCTCTGAATATAAATAGAAATAAACAAAATCTGTAGTTTTTGTCAAAAGCATTTCCTTTCAGACATTGGCATGAATGTCTTTCCATACCTCTGAGCTGAGCTCTTGCAGCTCGCTGTGCTGCACGTTAGCATCAGTTTAATTCATAAAGAATGCAGGACGTCTCATTTTGGGAAGAAAAATGTTTTAGTCGATTGTAGTTTATTTTCTGTATTACAGCATTTGGAAAGAGGTGTAATTTTATTTAAAGTGGCAATTCGTTTTCAAGTTATTAATTCTGACCGGACTGTGTCTCAGCAGTGCTGCGCAGCATTTGGAGCTGTGCCAACGGAACATAGGGTGATTCTCGTTTCTTGACTGCCACAAGACAAGATCCCACTTAGCGACTTTAATCTGCACAAAAGTGACTCACAGTCACGATTGACATATTTTAATGGCTTTGAGAGGAGTTAAGAAGCGGACTTGCTGCTTCTGAAGAGTTATTATTACTATTATTGCTTTTGTTGTTGCTATTATTATTGTTAATATATAAATAAAAATAAATTAAAAAATATTACAATTTTTAAAACATTTGACTCTTTTACGACAAGCACTGAGCCATTAATTACTATAAAGAAAAATGCACACAAACGTGCTGAAATCAATCAATCAATTTCAATCAATTTTATTTATATAGCGCCAAATCACAACAAACAGTTGCCCCAAGGCGCTTTATATTGTAAGGCAAGGCCATACAATAATTACGTAAAAACCCCAACGGTGAAAACGACCCCCTGTGAGCAAGCACTTGGCGACAGTGGGAAGGAAAAACTCCCTTTTAACAGGAAGAAACCTCCAGCAGAACCAGGCTCAGGGAGGGGCAGTCTTCTGCTGGGACTGGTTGGGGCTGAGGGAGAGAACCAGGAAAAAGACATGCTGTGGAGGGGAGCAGAGATCGATCACTAATGATTAAAAGCAGAGTGGTGCATACAGAGCAAAAAGGGAAAGAAACAGTGCATCATGGGAACCCCCCAGCAGTCTACGTCTATAGCAGCATAACTAAGGGATGGTTCAGGGTCACCTGATCCAGCCCTAACTATAAGCTTTAGCAAAAAGTAAAGTTTTAAGCCTAATGTTAAAAGTAGAGAGGGTGTCTGTCTCCCTGATCCGAATTGGGAGCTGGTTCCACAGGAGAGGAGCCTGAAAGCTGAAGGCTCTGCCTCCCATTCTACTCTTACAAACCCTAGGAACTACAAGTAAGCCTGCAGTCTGAGAGCGAAGCGCTCTATTGGGGTGATATGGTACTACGAGGTCCCTAAGATAAGATGGGACCTGATTATTCAAAACCTTATAAGTAAGAAGAAGAATTTTAAATTCTATTCTAGAATTAACAGGAAGCCAATGAAGAGAGGCCAATATGGGTGAGATATGCTCTCTCCTTCTAGTCCCCGTTAGTACTCTAGCTGCAGCATTTTGAATTAACTGAAGGCTTTTCAGGGAACTTTTAGGACAACCTGATAATAATGAATTACAATAGTCCAGCCTAGAGGAAATAAATGCATGAATTAGTTTTTCAGCATCACTCTGAGACAAGACCTTTCTAATTTTAGAGATATTGCGTAAATGCAAAAAAGCAGTCCTACATATTTGTTTAATATGTAGGACTGAAATGCCAACAGCTAATGCTAACTTTAACATTGAAAATGCCATAGACATGCTAACGCATTAGCATCGGTCCCGTGTTTAAGTTATAAAATACATCTATTGTTTCAGAAGACCATAACAGGTTGGTTTAACAGAAAAGGGTATATATTACTCACAGGCATATGCTCTTTAGGGTTTTAGCAGGGAAAAATTAAGATAAACTCCAACGACCCAGCGGATCGAACCATTGCTTCATTGGTTCACACTTCAAAGTGCAGTCGCTCTGCAGAAGTGGTTGATTATAAACCCGCTGCAGGGTCTGTAATCAACGTAGAGAAATGATCATTTTCCAGACAAAGACCCTCAAAAACAAAGGCGCTCTGAAGGGCCGATAAGGGAATCATTAAGCAAAAAGACTATTGATATATCGAGATGTGAGACCCAAACAAACAAAGAAGAAGAAGAAGACCTAAACAAACATGGCAGACTCGGTGAAGTTTGATGACATGGAGATGTGAAGAAATTCGACTTTGCTGCCGCAAAATATGGTAAAATAAATCAAATTTTGCGTGTTTTTGTAGTGGTCCAAGTGGGCCATCATTTGATAAATTGTACTGGCCCGTAGTGGCCCGAAAGTAGGCCAAATCCGCACTGGGCCAGCAGGCAAATGGCTATGTCATCTCTGGACTGCTAGTTGTTGTCATCAAATGTGCAGCTCGCACATTTGATGACAACAACTAGCAGTCTCCAAATCATGTTCTTTGGTTTGAAATTGATCAGGTGGCATTAAATGGAGTAATGACAAGTCTTTTTATTATTTTTTTTTTTAAATGTGTGTTTACACCTGTCAGATAGAGAAAGAGAAAGATCCCCATATGAGATTTGATTCTGCTCCTGGATTTGATCGAGGCCACCAAAGTGAATAATTTTGCTTTTAGACCAATTCACTCCACTCATGAGTTATGCACAACCTCACCACCAGGGGCAGTATGCATCCACAGGGTACTGCCTGACCACCAATGGTGGGTTGACAGACTCAGTCTTGGGCCGGAGCAGGAGCAGGATCCTGAACCTGATGTGCATCTTTTAAGCGCGAGCACGTGGCAGTGCCACAATGAAAGGAGCTGGACTTTGGTGGAGAACCAAAACCGAGACTTCCGAGCTATGAGGAAAGATGTTTAACTCCTCCCAGATTAAAACACTCAGTTTGATAGATTCAACACTTCCTTTACATTTATAAGACACTGGTGCAGGAACTTTCTCTGTACATGTGTGAAAGGAACTTGAGGAGCTCAGGAGACAGAAATGCTTCTATGTTTTCTGTCCTGCTCAGATTGTGGAGGAAGCTGCTGTTCACCGTCAGACTGTTGACTCTTGGAACCGTGATAAACCAAATGATGCAGCAGAATGTGCTGAAGGAGGTTTAAGTCTGTTATCTGCTGGTACTAACAGCGTTCTTCCTCCTACCCAAGTGCTTCACCTTTTGTCTCCTTATCTTTTCTTCTGCATTTGATTGGCTGATTACATAATTGTTGTTACATAATCTCTTTATCAAACTGACCCCACTATCGGGTCTGTTTGAGGTTCTGTCAGAACTTACAGCTGACTTTTAGAACCTGGTTACATCATCAGGCAGCTCATAGAACTTTATGCAGATGAATATTTGATTAAAATTACAAAAACAATGTGCCTGAAGTGCATCAGATTAATAATGTTCATATTGTTTCCATCCACAGATAGAGCTTCAGCACAGATTTTCTTGTTCTAGATTTAAAGGGAAAGTCTGGCATTTTCAACCTGGGAACTGTTTTTAGATGTTTTTGGGGCAAAAACCATTTGAATCTATGCATTATTGATTTAGAGTGCAGATGTCACCAAGGGGTTAACTGGTTACATAATGTCAGAGTATGAGGCAAGCTGCAAAAACCCCCAGTAAACTGCTTCCTGTCACCACTGAACAGGTAGAAATGTCATTAGAAGTGTCTGGTAGCATGAAGGGGATCCGTACTGATACAAAACGTGCATTTGTTTACCTCCGTGATCCTAAGCCATTTTAAAATGCCATATTATAGAGTTAGCTGCTCACCTTGCTGCTCCAATGGATTGTTTGCTGTTGTGATGCTCTTCCAAACTTTACATGGTTGTATACGTTTCTTGTATTTGTGTTTAGCACTCTTCTGGTTGTCAAGTGTATCAACTCTGAATCTTATTTAATTACAGTCCTGTTGTGAATCACTAGTGATTAGCATTCGCTAGCAGTTAGCTTTCGCTAGCTAGGTCGACTCCCCCCCCCACCATAACTTTTATAGCTGTTTCTTTTTTACCTGTTTAATACTTCTGCCAGTTTTTTTTCAGTGTAACTGCTGTGAATTTTAGGTCATTATTTTACTCCTGTGTAAATCCTAGGAGTGGCTAGCATTTTTGCTAGCAGTTAGCTTGCATTAGCTAGTTCAATCCCATCCCCCCGTTTCTTTAATACTTCTGTTAGTTTTTTAGTGTAATTCTTGCGAATTTTAGCTTAGTACTTTACTCCTGTGTTAATCTTAGGCGTGGTTTACTCATAGGAGGTTTTTTAATCCTTCTGCTACTTTTTCAGTGTAACTGTTGTGAATTTGAATTCATTTACATCTGTGTGAATCCTGTGTGAGCCTTAGGAGTGGTTAACTTATTCATTATTGGTTAGCTCGTGCTTGCTTGGCTATAATCTTGAATTTCCTAGTGCACAAAGTACACTACCTTACACCCTCTGTAAATCCTGTGTGATGTTGGAAGATAGGGTGGTTCTCTTAGAGAGCCGTGTCTGTAAGTTAGAACAGCTTCTTAACTCAGTGGAGTTAGATGTTACGGGCACTCCAGATGAGGTTAGTATTGGGCCGGCTAGCATGCCCATTAGCATCAGCCTAGAAATGCCAGCTGTGGAGGACAGCTTTCGGACTGTGGTTAGGCGGAGGAAGGCCCGCAGGGCTTGGTGCCTGGTTGTGGTACCCCAATCATACTCGCCACTGCGAACTGTGAATCAGTTCCCCCCCTTGGATTTGCCTGATGTGAATTCTCTGAGCCCACGAGTGACTTCCACTCCTGTCTCCAGGCTGAAATGCCGGACTTTAGTGATAGAGGATTCTATCACCCGCAAAGTAAGGTTACAGACACCGGCTGATGTTAAATGTATTCCTGGGGCCAGAGCTCCCGACACTGCATCACATCTTATGGTGCTGACACTGCAGAAGGGAAGACAGACTAAGGAACATGACAAGAGATATAGTCACATAGTTATTCACGTTGGCACCAATGATGTCAGGATGAAGCACTCAGAGGTCACAAAAATGGACATAGAGAGGACTTGTGACCTTGCCAGAAAGATGTGTCGGCATCGATTAGTCTCTGGTTCCCTCCCCTCCCGGGGTACTGATGAGGCGTTTAGCAGGCTGGCATCATTAAATAGATGGCTGCACAATTTTGTAGACAGCAAGGCTTTATCTTTATTGATAACTGGTGTTTGTTCTGGGGCCACCATGGCTTGATGATGCCGGACAGCCTCCACCCTACTGGTGAAGGTGCCGCCATTCTGTCTGCAAACATAAAGCTCTACAGGGAGGGTAACATTAGGAATTTACAGCAGGCCAAGGAGCAGGTGATTGGAGACCCTGCAAGGCTTATAACAAATGGGGGTGTGGAATCCATTAGCTTAGTGGGTAAATTAGTGCAGATCAATCATAGAGGGATATGCTTTGCAAATGTAATACCCATTACTACGTTGGATGATATTGAAATTGAGGATGGCCCAATGGCTTTTCCATCAATATCAAAGATTTTGTGTCTGCTACCTACAACGTACATGGAATGTCTCAAACCTAAACCTTCTTCTAGGCATCTTATGTATGCTACTCTGGAACCACCCCTAAATCCAAACACTTCAACTGTCAACCCCACTGAGGTCCTTAGTCTGGGTCTCATTAACATAAGATCACTATCCTCAAAATCATTGTTGATTAATGATCTAATTATTGATCATCGCTTAGATATGATTGGGTTATGTGAAACCTGGCTTAAACCTACAGTTGTCCTCCCCTTAAATGAGGCCTGCCCAACAGCATATACATTTAGTCACGTCCCTCGTGATGTGAAGCAATGCGGGGTGTTGCTCTTATTTATAAATCTAGGTTCAGCTTATTAGCTGTTGGGGGTCACAAATATAACTCATTTGAGCATCTGATTCTCCACTCTGCTCAGGATATTATGCATTGCCAAGGTCAGAAGAATAAAAATCAGCCATATTACTTTGTCACTGTATATATGCCTCCTGGCTCATATTTTGCTCATTTATGAATTTGGTGCGTTCATCTCTAACATGTCAACCAGTGCAGATAACATTCTGATCATTGGTGACTTTAACGTTCATATAAATAAGCCTTCTGTTCCCCTCTGCAAATCATTTATGGAAATTGTGGATGCATTAGGATTTCCTCAATGCATTTGGGACCTGACGCACATTAGTGGAAATACCCTGGATTTGGTTCTCGCATGTGGTATTGCTGTCACGAATATTGACATCATACCTCTTACATCAGTGGTCTCTGAACACTCAGTTATTAAGTTTACAGTTTTGTTGCTGTGTTTAGTGGAACAACAACCTTTTATATCACTACGGCGATGCATCAACTCCTCAACTAAGACTGAACTCAAAGCTAGACTGCCTGATGTCTTAGCTTCACATATGGCAAATACCCAATCAGTAGACAGTCTTGTGGACAGTTTAAACTCAGTGCTCAAAACTACACTCGACATGATTGCACCACCTGTGTTAAAACCACGCTCCCCCAAAACAAAGTCACCTTGGCTGATTACCTGCATGACCTCAAGCATAAGGCAAGAGGTCTAGAACGGAAATGGCGTAGTTCAAAATTAGAAGTATTCCACCTTGCGTGGCGTGATGCTATCTTAGACTATAAGCATGCATTACTGGCTACAAAGTGGAGCTATTACTCTGATTTGATCAACAAAAACAAGCATAACTCAAAGTTCTTGTTTGACACAGTGGCAACACTTATTCATGGACAACCAGCTGTAGTTCACTCTCCTTTTACAGCACAAGATTTCCTGGATTACTTTGAGAAGAAAATAGAAGACATTAGGTTGAAACTTACCCAAACCTTGACAAGGTCCAATCACTACAGAGCAACCTTTAAACTATTTCTTGTGGATGTCTTGTGGCTGCAGATGAAGCACAGTTTGATTGACAGTGAACGATATTGGTATTCTTTCTGAATTGGTATTCTTTCTGAATTCTTTCTGAATGTAGCTATCTACAATAGGAATATTTCCTATTCTGAAGTATCTAATCCCCCTTCCAAATATACCCTACAAATATATGGACCTGATTGACACTCTGAAATGTTATAGAACAGTGGCGTCCAAACTATTCCAGAAAGGGCCGAGAGGGTGCAGGTTTTCCTTGCAGCCACTGACTCCAGCAGGTGATTTCACTGATGAACTCATCCTACCTGCTCAAAGGGATATTAATCAGTGAAATCTTTGTTTCCACAGTGTTTTGGAAATATATGTCTCCCGAGGCGTCAGCGCAGTTCCACCGGCGCGGCTTTACCGAGGCCCAAGGCGTCAGCGCAGTTCCACCGGCGCGGCTTTACCGAGGCCCGAGGCGTCAGCGCAGTTCCACCGGCACGGCTTTACCGAGGCCCGAGGCGTCAGCGCACATCCACCGGCGCGGCTCCACCTGAAGCCCGAGGCGTCAGCGCACATCCACCGGCGCGGCTCCACCTGAAGCCCGAGGCGTCAGCGCACATCCACCGGCGCGGCTTTACCGAGGCCCGAAGCGCCAGCGCGGAGTTATCTGACCATGGGTCCGAAGAAGGCACTGACAGCGGAGGAGGGAGATGATATCAAAAAGTCCCTGGACTTTTTGTCTGAGGAAATCTCTGTTGTTAAAATGCAGCAGAAATCCATTATGGAGCTGGTGGAAGAAGTGAAGGCTCTCCGGATCCAGAATGCCAAGAAAGACCGGCGTCTGGTGTACCTGGAGAACCGTGTTGCGGAGTTGGAACAGTACACAAGGATGAACGACGTTATTATTACAGGAATTCATATTAAACCTCGATCCTACGCACGGGCGGTGTCAGAAGACAGCGGAGGGGAGGCCAGTGAGCAGGAGGCCAGCTCAGTGGAACAACAGTTGGCTGACTTCCTGCAATCTAAAGGTATTCAAATGGACTGTAATAACATTGAAGCGTGCCACCCCCTGCCCAGGAGAGAGGATGGAGACAAGCGAGCAGTTATAATGAGGTTTGTCAACAGAAAACATAAATGGCATTGTTAAACAGGGACGGAAACTTAAGGAACAAACGTATTCATCAATGAACATCTGACCAAAAGAAACGCAGACATCGCCAGGAAAGCTCGTTTCTTAAAAAAGCAGGGAAAAATTCAACAGACATGGACATCCAACTGCAAAACATTTATCAAATTGAATGGAACACCAGAACAAGCGAAGGTTATGGTAATGAGGAACATCGAGGATCTGGACAAATATGACCAATAAGGTATGAGGACACAAACACATCACAACACCATGACACAGACCAGAGGAACCTATTCATCTACTACATCATCTACATCTGGAGACAAGAAGGATATAACTCAAAGGATTGCTGATCATGGAAAAGTAGAACTGAGAACATTTAAATACACAGACCACAATGTACTGGACTTGGAGCACGATATAGACCCGGACAATAATTTCTTCTCAAATATCAATGACAGTTGTTGCTATTATACAGATGAACAGTTTAATCGGATCATTAAAACGGATAACAAATTATCAATAATCCATTTCAACAGCAGAAGTCTATATGCAAACTTTAACAACATTAAAGAATATTTAAGTCAATTTTTAAAAATATTTAACATAATTGCTATATCAGAAACATGGATCAATGAAGATAAAGGAATGGATTTTGAACTGGATGGATATGAATTGAATTGTGTAAACAGAAAGAATAAGAGTGGAGGAGGAGTGGCTGTGTATGTGGATAAGAACATGGATTATAAAATAGTAGACAATATGACAACTGTGATTGATAACTTATTAGAATGTATAACTATTGAAATATGTGAAGAAAAAAGCAAAAATGTATTAGTCAGCTGTATATATAGAGCACCAGGATCTAGTATTGAAACATTCACTGACTGTATGGGAAAAATGTTCTCAAAAACTAATCAAAAAAACTGTGTTCATTTGTGGTGACTTAAATATTGATCTGCTCAATCCAAATAAGCATAAAATAACAGATGAATTTATCAGTATAATGTACAGTATGAGTTTATATCCAAAAATCACCAGGCCAAGCAGAATTACATCCCATAGTGCCACCTTAATTGATAATATATTCAGCAATGATATTGAGAATAACACTGTGAGTGGATTATTAATCAATGACATTAGTGATCATCTACCAGTTTTCATCGTTTATAATAGAAACCATCGGCGGAATCAGCCAGAGGAGAAAATAAAATACAGGCGAGTGCGGACAGAGGAAAACATGAACACACTAAAGAAGGATTTACAGGAGCAAAACTGGGAAAAGGTATACAGTGAAAGTGATGTTGATAGTGCATATGAAACTTTTTTTACAAATATTTACATCATTATATGATAAAAAATTGTCCAATTAAACAAGACTACAGAAAACAAAAATCCAAGCTCGACCATGGATGACGAAAGGGTTACGAAATGCATGTAATAAGAAAATACACTGTATAGAGAATTCATAAAAGTAAAGACTAAAGAGGAAGAAAATAGATATAAGAAATACAAAAATAGATTAACTAATATTATACGGGTATGTAGGAAGGAATATTATAGTAACATATTATATAATAACAAAAACAATATTAAAGGAATATGGGATATATTAAATAGCATTATCAAAAATGGTAATAAAAAACAGAGTTACCCTCAGTATTTCATTGATAATAATGTCAAGAAGGAAAATAAGGATGAGGTAGTCAACGGTTTTAATAATTTTTTTGTAAATATTGGACCAAGCTTGGCAGAAAAAATTCCCAATTCCCAACCTGAGGATTGGGATAATAATCTCATAGAAAGAAATCCCTGTTCAATGTTCCTCACAGCAGTGGATGGAAAATAAATTATAGACATTGTGAATAATTGTAAATATAAAACATCTACCGATTTAAATGAAATTGATATGGTGGTGGTAAAACAGGTCATTGAATGGATTGTAGAACCATTAACATACATCTGTAACTTATCATTTCAAACCGGTAAATTTCCCAATCAAATGAAAATAGTTAAGGTTGTGCCGCTGTATAAGACTGGGGATAGACACCACTTCACAAATTATAGACCTGTTTCTTTGCTTCCACAATTTTCCAAATTATTAGAAAAGTTATTCAATAACAGATTAGACAAATTCATAAATAAACATAAATTACTTACTGATAGTCAATATGGATTCAGAGCACATAGTTCAACATCACTTGCATTAATAGAATCAGTTGAGGAGATTACAAACGCCATAGACCACAAATTACATTCAGTTGGAATATTTATAGACCTTAAAAAGGCTTTTGATACAATCAATCATGACATATTAATCAGTAAACTTGAACAGTGTGGGATTAGGGGGTTGGTGTTGCACTGGGTGAGAAGCTACTTAAGTAACAGAAAACAGTTTGTGAAGTTGGGGGAATATACATCATCATGCTTGGACAATGCTTGTGGCGTCCCACAGGGGTCAGTATTGGGTCCAAAACTGTTTCTAATTTATATAAATGATATTGTTAATGTTTCCAAAATATTAAAATTAGTATTATTTGCAGATGACACAAGCATTTTTTGATCAGGGGGGGATTTGCAGGAGTTACTGAGGAGGATCAGTATAGAAATGGGAAATTGAAATATGGTTTGACAGAAACAAATTATCATTAAACTTAAGTAAAACAAAATACATGTTATTTGGCTATTGTAATACAGACATACAGGTTCAGTTACAAGTCGAGGGGGTAGATATTGAAAGGGTACATGAAAATAAGTTTCTGGGGGTGATAATAGATGATAAGATAAACTGGAAGACTCATATAAAACATATACAAAGTAAACTGTCAAGAAGCATTTCAGATCTAAACAAAGCGAAGCATATTCTGGACCACAACTCACTCCGCATTCTTTACTGCTCACTGGTTTTACCATATTTACAGTACTGTGCAGAGGTATGGGGTAATACTTATAAAGGTACAACACAATCACTATCAGTAACGCAGAAAAGAGCTATAAGAATTATTCATAATACTGGCTATAGAGATCATACAAATCCACTATTTTTACAATCCAAATTCTTAAAATTCACAGACTTGGTTCATTTTCAAACAGTACAAATCGTGTATAAAGCAATAAACAATTTACTTCCAGCAAATATTAAAAATATGTTTTTTAACAGATCAGGGGATTGCAGTCTGAGGGGGGAATTTAATTTAAAGCATCAGTGGGCACGAACAACATTAAAAGGTTTCTGTATTTCTGTCTGTGGGGTGAGGATGTGGAACAGATTGGGAGTGGGGCTCAAGCAATGTCCAAGCATGAACCAGTTCAAACAGCGGTACAAAAATATGTTTTTTTTTCTAGGTATAGGGAGGAGGAAGGGTAATGAGGGTTAGGGTGTTTTTGTTTTTTGCTTCGGCTTGTAAATATATAGTATTTTGTATGTAAGTAGCTATGTGTAGGTGTATATTTATGTTTGTGTATATATATGTGTATGTGTATATATATATATGTATATATGTATGTATATATGTGTGTATGTATGTGTATATATATATATATATATATATATATATATATATATATATATATATATATATATATATATATATATATATATATATATATATATATATATATAATCGGTTTAGGTGTGTAGGAATCTATGTGTATATGTGGCAAAGGCTATTACTGGTTGTGGGGAAGAAGGGGTAGAGATAAATAAGCTGATGCTTCACCCTACCCCTTTTCGGACATGTTGGGTACACAGTAGGAACTTTTTTTGTTGTTGTCTTTACTGATCTATCTTGTAATTGTTGTTGTATCAAATGTTCAAAATAAACAGTTTTCATTCATTCATTTTCATTCATTCATTCATTCATTCATTTTCATTCATTCATTCATTCATTCAAATCACCTGCTGGAGTCAGTGGCTGCAAGGAAAACCTGCACCCTCTCAGCCCTTCCTGGAATAGTTTGGACACCACTGTTATAGAACATCTGTCCATGATGGGGTGGGGGGGGGGATATCGTGACTTGGATATCTTCTCCCCTGCCCCCCACCCCCAATATATCACTAAATTCAGCCCAACATAACTTTAGCAGTATTAACCAATGATGGACCAACCTTCAAACTATATTCCCAATTACTTTACCAAAGTCTGATGTGTATTTTAGCCTTACTAGGAGGTAATTAACTGGTAGACACCTTTTTTTTATATCAAAGATATGGGAAAATATCTGCCTCCCCTACCAAGATTTCTACTCCCCCCCGTCTCTCAATTCAGATGACAGTATATGTGTGGTGTTTTCATTCTGATGTGTGTCATTATTACGTTCAACTAGTAATAATTGTGGATTAATGGCTCTATTTTTTGTCTGAGGTAATTGGGTGTGATATGAATTGCCCTTTTAGGGATCAATAAAGTTTGAATCTTCATTATCAGACCATTACCATGGCACTCAGTCCGGATTACATATCACATCCGTTACAATCCAGAAAGCTAAAAACACGATTAGAAAAATTAAGTCGGACAGGAACATACTCCATAAATATCTCAACAGCATCGGAAAAAAACACAGATTGAAAGCTTAGCAGCTAACCTGACCATCTGTTAGCTAAGCAAGTTTGAAGGTGAAGAAAGCTAACAGGCCTGACTATGAGCCCAAAACAGTAAGCAGCTTTCATATTTGGGGGATACTGTAACTTTGCATGTTTTTATATATACAAGGTCTGTCAGAAAAGTATCCGACCTTTCTATTTTTTTCAAAAACCATATGGATTTGAATCACGTGTGATTGCATCAGCCAAGCTTGAACCTTCGTGCACATGCGTGAGTTTTTTCACGCCTGTCGGTTCTGTCATTCGCCTGTGAGCAGGCTTTGTGTGAGCAGTGGTCCACCCCTCTCATCTGATTTTTATTGCGAATAAATGTCTGAACGATTTGGAGCTTTGCTGCATCAATTTTTTCCAGAAACTGTGAGAGACCTCCAGGTGGTCACCATTCGGAAAATTCAAATGGCTTTGAGGGACGATTTTATGGGGATTACACAGATTAAGGAGTGCTCCAGCCGGTTTAAAGACCGCCCACAGCTGCTGAGAGCGCGCCGTGCTCCAAGCGCCGATTGACAGGCTGAAACAACCAGTTCATTTCCAACGTGAAGGCTTTGTTGATCCGGGACGTCGTCTGACTTACACAAAAATGGCAAGAGACGTGGACATCAGTACTTTTTCGGCACATTCCACTGTTACAGGAGTTTTTTTCATGAAAAGAAAAGCGGACAGATGCGCCACCGTGCCGCTCATAGCGCGGCACAAAACCACCTCCGTGTTGGTCTCACAGGATGGCTTTGAGATGGCTTTCAGACGGCTGTCAGTGGGTTTTCAGTCGTGTGACTAACCGAGAAATTGTGGATGTGCCTGGACATGCCAGAACATGTCCTGTAAGGCTTCATCACGGCGTTGCTTTGCGCTATGCGGCTCCACCGCGACGTGCGGAATTCCTCCGCACGTCTGTCTCAATGTGCCGAAAAAGTGCTGATGTCCACGTCTTCCGCAATTCCTGTGCTAGTCAGAGGACATCCCGGATAAAACACAACGTCCAGTTTTGAAATGAACGGCACATTCCACTGTTACAGGAGTTTTTGTCATGGAAAGAGGAGCGGATGCGCACAACAAAAAACACCTCCATGTTGGAAAACATTCGGAAGATTCAGACGGCTTTCGGTGGCTTTTCAGTCGAGTGAGTATCCAAGAAATTGTGTAACAGCTGGGCATGTTACAACATGTCCTGTGAGACTTCCAACACTGAGGTGTTTTTTGTTGTGCGCCATGACCGGCTCCGTCCTGACGCGCGAATTCCTCCGCACGTCTTTCATTACAAAATCTCCTGTAACAGTGGAATGTGCCGCAAAAGTGCTGATGTCCACATTTTCTGCGATTTCTCTGGTAGTCACACAACGTCCCGGATCAACTTGGAACTTCACTTTGGAAATGATCTGGTCGTTTCAGCCTGTCAGAAGATAAACTGGGACACCGAATCTACAAGTCAGAGACTCTGTCCATGTTCTGCACAGCATAAACAGTAACTGTGGTTATGCCACCTATGTTGTCCTGCAAATTCTCAGGGTGTTCCATACAGCAGCCCAGTCAACAGAATCAAACGCTTCAGTGAGTACCCACATAGTTCTGCTGTAGTCAGTGTTGATGTCTTGGGTGTGAAGCAAACAGTCAGCACTGAATCCTGAGAGAACAATGTCAAAGCACTTTTCCTGGCACAGAGAGCAGTACAGTACCCCTGTAGTTACTACAACTGAGGCCATCATCCTTTCTTTTCCAGACACAGATCACAAGTCCTTTCTTCCAGTGAGTTTGGGAAGATACCAGTCTTCCAAATGCAAGCAAGGTGTCTTCAAACAAAACTTTAATAACTGAGCTGTTCCATATTTTCACACTGCTTTCATTCACACAGATCAGCAGATGTAACCGGTGTTAAAGGACACAACATATGTGTGAACAGTCACAGAAAGTTTCCAGATCCATTTCCTCACCAGAAAACCTCTCAGTACCACAGCACTCCAGTTTAAAGGGAATGGCAGGTGCACTCTGACTGATTTTATGTTCAGCTGTCAATGCACCTCTGACTACTGAACAGGAAACATTCAATTCCTTTGGACCCAGCACTCAGTTTTCTTTAGTTTGCAAACCCTGTAGATAGCAATAAAAACGTGAACATGCCCCAACAACAACCTGTGCCGCACATTATGCACCCACTGTCAAGATAAAGCCCCTTATCTCCCCTCAGTGCCTTCACAGCCCGTTTTCCCAGCTCCCTGTACAGCCAGGAACTGCCACCAAGGCATGCACTGCAACTCCTACAGAGTGCCAGCAGCTGTAACAGCAATAGTCAAATAAACTGGCAGTGTAAGGCACATAATGTGGCTCATATTTTCCCCAGGAAAGAAGCAGCAGAAATAGAATAAGATCCACAACAACAAGAGAGAAGACAGGCTTGGTCGTTAAAAGCAGCAACCCTTCGGAGCCATTCTGGCGTGATAAAACCGCTGTGATGTCAGGAGAATTTCCTGCTGAGCAAACAGATAAATCAAAGCCTGCAGGAGAGGGTAAAGTGCCAGCGCTCACCTCCTCTGTCAAGTTGGCTGATGTGGGCTGAAGTGTAAAACAGACCCCAGTGACTCGCCGTTATGGAGACGACAATAAAACTACTGACAGATGCTGCTGCTCTGTTTGCTCTTCACTCTTTATTCCTCTGCAGCATGAGAACTAAGCAAGCAGGTAAAATGAAATGTAACAGAGCCGGCGAAGATAAATGAGCAGAGTGGAGTGGCTGCTGCAGAGGACCATGATGATGATGATTACAGCTCTTCTGATGGACTTTGTTAGCGGGTCTGGAGGCCCTGAAGATACCACGTTGCTAACAGCACGTTAACAAGAAGGAGCCTTGATGGGAATGTAAGAGTCCTCACGTTCACCCGCTTCCACGTTCATAGAAAATACAAACCTGTACACTTCACCTGCAGCTCGTCAAAGGTCTCCAAGTACAGCACTTTAGACACCATGAGAATTTGTGTTAAACAGAAACATGTAGGTTCAGTTACAGTAGTGTTCAGAATAATAGTAGTGCTAAGTGACTAAAAAGATTAATCCAGGTTTTGAGTATATTTCTTATTGTTACATGGGAAACAAGGTACCAGTAGATTCAGTAGATTCTCACAAATCCAACAAGACCAAGCATTCATGATATGCACACTCTTAAGGCTATGAAATTGGGCTAGTAGTAAAAAAAAAAAAGTATAAAAGGGGTTGTTCACAATAATAGTAGTGTGGCATTCAGTCAGTGAGTTCGTCAATTTTGTGGAACAAACAGGTGTGAATCAGGTGTCCAATATGTAAGGATGAAGCCAGCACCTGTTGAACATGCTTTTCTCTTTGAAAGCCTGAGGAAAATGGGACGTTCAAGACATTGTTCAGAAGAACAGTGTAGTTTGATTAAAAAGTTGATTGGAGAGGGGAAAACGTATACGCAGGTGCAAAAAATTATAGGTTGTTCATCTACAATGATCTCCAATGCTTTAAATTGGACAAAAAAAACAGAGATGCGTGGAAGAAAATGGAAAACAACCATTAAAATGGATAGAAGAATAACCAGAATGGCAAAGGCTCACCCACTGATCAGCTCCAGGATGATCAAAGACAGTCTGGAGTTACCTGTATGAATTCACTAAAGTGCTGTGACAGTTAGAAGACGCCTGTGTTAAGCTAATTTATTTGCAAGAGTCCCCCGCAAAGTCCCTCTGTTAAATAAAAGACGTGCAGAAGAGGTTACAATTTGACAAAGAACATATCAACTGGCCTGTTTGTTTGTGAGATGACCCACAAACTCTGAATTCAAGCCACAGTTCACAGTGAAGACAGTGAAGCATGGTGGTGCAAGCATCATGATATGGGCATGTTTCTCCTACTATGGTGTTGGGCCTATATATGGCATGGCAGGTATCATGGATCAGTTTGGATATGTCAAAATACTTGAAGAGGTCATGTTGTCTTATGCTTAAGAGGACATGCCCTTGAAATGGGTTTTTCAACAAGACAATGACCCCAAGCACACTAGTAAACCAGCAAAATCTTGGTTCCAAACCAACAAAATTAATGCCTCGTAGATGTGAAGAAATCATGAAAAACTGTGGTTAAACAACTAAATACTAGTTTAGTGATTCACAAGATTGCTAAAAAAGCAGTTTGAACATAATAGTTTTGAGTTTGTAGCGTCAACAGCAGATGCTACTATTATTGTGAACACCCCCTTTTCTACTTTTTTTTTTTTTTACTAATAGCCCAATTTCATAGCCTTAAGAGTGTGCATATCATGAATGCTTGGACTTGTTGGATTTGTGAGAATCTACTGAATCTACTGCTACCTTGTTTCCCATGTAACAATAAGAAATACGAAGTCTATTAGACAATAAACCGACCCTTTTATTTATTTTTTTAACTATATGGATTTGAATGACGTGCAATTCCACCAATCATGCTTGAACCCTCGTGCGCATGCGTAAGTTTTTTCACGCGTGTCGGTGACGTCATTTCCCTGTAGGCAGGCCTTGAGTGAGATGTGGTCCCGCCTTCTCGGCTGAATTCCTTTGTTTCACACGCTGCTCCAGATGGCGCGCGTTGCTTTATCAAAATTTTTTCTGGCCCTGTGAGGAATATCCGAGTGGATACTATTCGAGAAATTAAGCTGGTTTTCGGTGAAAAGTTTAACGGCTGATGAGAGATTATGGGGTGTTTCTGTCGGTGTAAGGAGTTCCCACAGAGCGGGACGTCCTGCAGCGCTTCCAGGTGCCGTCGTCGGCCTGTTTCGACCTGAAAACATCCTAATTTAAGGCTTAATTCACCCAGGACGTCGTGAGAGAACAGAGAAGATTCAGAAGAGGCCGACATGAGGACTTTATGCGGACATTCCACTGTTTAAGGACATTTTTTAATGAAAGACGTGCGCGCAAATTCACCGAGTCGTTTCTGTGACGACTCTGCGAATCTGTGTGCGCCGCGACAGGAAAAACACCTCTGTGTTGAAAACCATTTGTAAAATTCAGGCGGCTTTTGATGGCTTTCAACAAGTGAGTAACTGAGAAATTGTTTAACAGCTTGGGCATGTTCCAACTTGCCCGTTAAGGTTTCCAACGGAGGTGTTTTTCCTGTCGCGACCCCCCCCCCCGGCCCGACATGCGACTCTGCCCGCACGTTCTTTCATTACAAAATGTCCGTTAACAATGGAATGTCTGAATAAACTCCTCATGCCGACGTCTTCTGAAAGTTCTCTGTTCTCTGACGACTTCCTGGGTCAACAGAGCCTGAAATGTGAACGTTTTCAACTTGAAACGGCGAGATGCTGCCGCCTCGAAGCGCAGATCGCCGTCAGGTGCCGTGGGCCGTCCTTACGGCGACACTACCAGACCAAAATCTCTCATCAGCCGTTAAAATTTTACCGAAAACCAGCTGAATTTATCGAATGGTGTCCACTCAGTTGTGCCTTACAGTTTTGAAAAAATTTTGATCAAACAAAGCAGCAGTCTCTGAGCCATTCCTAAACAATGAAAAAAACGACGAGAGGGTGGGCGACTCCTCACTCAAAGACTGCCCACAGGACAACGACAGGTGTGAAAAAACTCTCGCATGCCCACGAGGGTTCAAGCATGTCTGATGTAATCATACGTGATTCAAATCCATATGGTTTTTGAAAAAAATAATAAGGTCGGATACTTTTCTAATAGACCTCGTATACTCAAAACCTGGATTTATCTTTTTAGTCACATAGCACTACTACTATTCTGAACACTACTGTATGTTTCACTTGAATCATACTTCTGGGCCATGAAAACAATCATTTGAAAAGAAAAACATCTATATATTAAAAGCAAAGTGGCCTCTGTGTACATGTATGCATGTGCATTCTGGACTCACACGCCATTCCAAGTCATTGGAATGGCTTTGCATAATTTATCACCCTTAAAAGATGTCAGCCACCTATTTTATAAACACAACCCAATCTAGAGCCTGTGGATCCCCAAGGACAACACGCTAAAAGCAACAAATGTAGAGAATCTTTCACAACCACCTCTTTGTGTGATGCCTTCAGGCAGAATTTATTCTTCAGCAAATTGCTCACATCAGAGCTTCTGCCTCAATTTGTTTTCTTTGCTTGTAAAACATGTTGTCATCTTACGAGCTGGCCCAGGAATATTAATTCACTAAAATATAACTGAACCTACAAATTCCTCTTTAACACTTCAGTGCAGAATAAATGAAGCTTATTATGACATCACAGAGTGATGAACAACCAGGAAATAGTGTCATACAGTGAAAAAAAACTCAAATCAGGGTTTTTCCTGCACACAAAAATGAGGTGGCCACCTCATTTTTGTACAGCCGCACTCAGCTGGCATCAACACTAGCCTTTGTCCAAAGTAAAGATTCGGGCAAAAATAGTTTCATGATGTTTGTGACTTTAACATCATTGCAGACACGTGTGCACTAGAGAGTGACACGGGAGTAAATTTTCCCACTCCCACAGAAAAATTCATGTCCCATCCCAATCCCGGGCCAGAGTTTAAAAAAAATAAATAAATTCTTGTCCTGTCCCACTCCTGGTAAAATGACTCCCACTCCCATCCTGCTCCCATTCAGAATGACTCCCGCTCCTGTACTGCTCCCATTTTTTCCTTCTTTTAGTTTTTAGGCTTTAGTGTTCTGCAGTTTTATTTCAGAAGATGTGGCAACAGAAACAGTTCAACTGTGGTAATACAGGGAGGCACTTACTGCCTTAATCCAAATAATAATTAAAAAAAACTTCACTAAAACACACAAAACATAAATAATGCATGGCCTGTGGTCTTACAGTTTTTCAAAATGTGGTGGTGGTGGACACGTAATGATCCTGACATTTGCTTTGACTTCTATTTCTGTAACTGCAGACTGTATGAAACCAACATATTTCCTGTTTTGTGAGGTCAGCTTTACTTTTAGTTATTTTTTGTTCATACATATCCATTCCTACGTTTAAGGCCTGCAGCATTTTCCAAGAAAAAAAGGTTGGGACTTGCGACAGGGCAGTTTATTGTAAATGGAAGAATTCGTTAATAATTTTTACAGCCAGTTTTCTTGAGAAATGTCAGAGGATGAATACATGAACATTTACAAGTCAGTGAATATTTCTTAGACTTCATTTACATCAATCATTCAGAAATACAAACAGAGTAGTACTTTATCATAAATCTGTGTCAGGTAGGCAGTTCTCAAAAACTAAATGTCCATGCTGGAAGGAGACAAGTGAGGGAAGCCACCAAGACACAACTCTGGAAGAATTTTTGGCTTCTGTGGCTGTGAGTGGAGAAACTGGGACAAGTGCAACATTATTATTTTTATCTTAATTTTACATAGTCCCTACTTTTTTATTTACAAAAAAGCAAATGTGAAACCGATTCCTGTGCCAATAAAATGCTTTTTTATCAAAAACTGGCAAGTCCCCCAAAGATTTTCCAACTGATTTGTCTAAAAGAAGGATTAGCCCCAACAGAAATGCAGTTTATGATAAGCCATTAAACGTGTTGGCCACCAGGGGGCGCCAACGTTGTATGAACACAAATTTGACCACTTTGGCGCCACCTAGTGGCCAACATGTACATTCCCCCACTGATTTTTGTTGTTTTAAAGAGGGTAAGTATTGCCTTTTCTAATAAAATAAAAATCTTGCTGGGGGATTAAACGCGTATTGAGTAATAGCCTTCACAAATATGAGTATTTCTTGAAATTTGCTAACTTGAAGCGCCCCCTATAGTCATTGTGTTCAATCCCCCAACCCAAATTAGTAATTATTTTGAAGAACTGCCCTCCTATAATACTTAGATCACAAAAGTACTTTGGGGGATTGAATGCATTTCATGTAAGAGCTGTCTAAAACTTCACTGTTCACCAAATTCCAGTTTTAGGCCATACTGGCTGTCAACTTTGATGAGCCCTGGCAAGGTCACTGTAGGGAATTTGGCCAAAATGTTTGGTGTATGTTAGCATCCAGTTACCAAAGTTTGAGCAAAATCTGAGTTGGTCACTATCACAGTCTGCTTGACTCTTATAAAAATTGGCTGTTAAAGCATGTATTCAGTGAACCCAACTGAAGCATTGTTTTGTGTTACCTCGCTAGCACACATGATGCAGTCAAAATCACAGCTAGTCACAATGAAATATTTTCATTAGTAATATAAACATTGACTCCATAAGAAGTTGCAAAGCAGTATTATGATTAAACTGCTTCATTTTAGCTGTCAAAGCAAAGTCCTTCAGTGAAAGCCTCCATGTGTGTGTCATAATAATCCCTTCTCCGTGTGTTGTCGCCACAATAGCTCATCATACTGACATCTACTGCTCAAGTAATTTGTAGCACAATACTATATTATTATGATTAAAAGCAAAAACCTTGTAAATGCTTTTCAACATTTAAAGAAAGGTTGTTTTGGGAGATAGTACCCTCCAGAACATCTGTCTCAGTCACACGGCTTGGATACAGTGCTGCCACTATTCAGTTTGAATCCTGAATGAAGATTTATTACCAAATTATAAACCATGTCATTCATATACAGTAGTGTTCAGAATAATAGTAGTGCTATGTGACTAAAAAGATTAATCCAGGTTTTGAGTATATTTCTTATTGTTACATGGAAACAAGGTACCAGTAGATTCAGCAGATTCTCACAAATCCAACAAGACCAAGCATTCATGATATGCACACTCTTAAGGCTATGAAATTGGGCTATTAGTAAAAAAAAAAAAAATTATAAAAGGGGGTGTTCACAATAATAGTAGTGTGGCATTCAGTCAGTGAGTTCGTCAATTTTGTGGAACAAACAGGTGTGAATCAGGTGTCCCCTATGTAAGGATGAAGCCAGCACCTGTTGAACATGCTTTTCTCTTTGAAAGCCTGAGGAAAATGGGACGTTCAAGACATTGTTCAGAAGAACAGCATAGTTTGATTAAAAAGTTGATTGGAGAGGGCAAAACTTATATGCAGGTGCAAAAAATTATTGACTGTTCATCTACAATGATCTCCAATGCTTTAAAATGGACAAAAAAAACAGACCTGTGGAAGAAAATGGAAAACAACCATCAAAATGGATAGAAGAATAACCAGAATGGCAAAGGCTCACCCACTGATCAGCTCCAGGATGATCAAAGACAGTCTGGAGTTACCTGTAAGTGCTGTGACAGTTAGAAGACGGCTGTGTTAAGCTAATTTATTTGCAAGAATCCTCCGCAAAGTCCCTCTGTTAAATAAAAGATGTGCAGAAGAGGTTACAATTTGCCAAAGAACACATCAACTGGCCTAAAGAGAAATGGAGGAATATTTTGTGGACTGATGAGAGTAAAATTGTTCTTTTTGGGTCCAAGGGCCACAGACAGTTTGTGAGACGACCCCCAAACTCTGAATTCAAGCCACAGTTCACAGTGAAGACAGTGAAGCATGGTGGTGCAAGCATCATGATATGGGCATGTTTCTCCTACTATGGTGTTGGGCCTATATATCACATACCAGGTATCATGGATCAGTTTGGATATGTCAAAATACTTGAAGAGGTCATGTTGCCTTATGCTAATGAGGATATGCCCTTGAAATGGGTGTTTCAACAAGACAATGACCCCAAGCACACTAGTAAACGTTTGAACATAATAGTTTTGAGTTTGTAGCGTCAACAGCAGATGCTACTATTATTGTGAACACCCCCTTTTCTACTTTTTTTACTAATAGCCCAATTTCATAGCCTTAAGAGTGTGCACATCATGAATGTTTGGTCTTGTTGGATTTGTGAGAATCTACTGAATCTACTGGTACCTTGTTTTCCCGTGTAACAATAAGAAATATACTGAAAACCTGGATTAATCTTTTTAGTCACATAACACTACTATTATTCTGAACACTACTATATGATGCACAGGATCAGTCAAACCCCCACCTCCACAAATAGGGACTACCCTCTTTATAGACCGTGGCCCATGTATGGCCCACTTTCCCTTTTCGTCTGTACCAGCTTTAGTGTCCTTCACTGGGGATGGGAGGTCTGCACTAACTGTTTACATCAGCATCAGGAAAGGATGATTGATGGGAAGAACGTCCCATGCCCTTAGAGACCAAAGCGCAAAACAGATGGGTTTTTGTCCAACAACCATCACAGTTGCACTGACGCTGATACCAAAGCCCTATTAACTTTGCTGGAAGCTGCTCAGGACATGAGTGTGGGCATACAGAGACACGTGAAGAGGACCTGGGAGGAAGAGACACTGCAAACCAGATTTTCACTGAGAGGTAAAGGACTGAAATATTACTCGAGCATATTAAAGAGTAGTGTTTTTATTATTTTGACATTTTAATTCAGGGTTAAGTCATCTTATTTTGAGTGAAGTCCCCACACTGGATGGGTTATGGATCTGCTTGGTGATTTCACACACGTTTTATGCAAGATAAAATGGTAAATGGACTGCATTTATATAGCGCTTTTCCATCTGCATCAGACGCTCAAAGAGCTTTACAAATAATGCCTCACATTCATCCCGATGTGAGGGTGCTGCCATACAAGGTACTATACCGGGAGCAACTAGGGGATTAAAGACCTTGCCCAAGGGCACTTAGTGATTTTCCAGTCAGGCTGAAATTTGAACCGAGGATCTTCTGGTCTCAAGCCCAACAACGCCTAACCACTAGACTATCACCTCCCCAGATGCACATTTTGGCACAAATCCAGATGTATGAGGAGGGTGAGACACGGCTGACCCTTGAACCCCGGACTATCTTGCTGTCAGTGAAGAGTGGTTCCACAGCGCCACCGACCCACTGTAGCAGATGTAACTGTTGTGTACTTGTATGTATGGAATTCACATAATGTGTGTTTTTAACTTTAAGATTAACTTGTGGCCCTTTAAAAAAAAAAAAAAGAACTTTGGCACCTTGGGAACAGAGTCAAACTGAAGGGAGCAAAATATACAAAAATTCTAAAGCAAAACTCAATGCAGTGGCAAAAAAACAGAAACTTTCATGAATGATGGTGAAAAAACATTTCATTTAAATCATGCTGTAGAATTTTCTTCACGTTCATTAAAGACATTTTTTTAAAAAGCCTGATTTGATTTGATATTATAAAAAACTAACTGTAAAATGGGGAGAGTCCCTTTTATGTGGACTATATAAAGTACTACCAGCACCAGCTGGCTTGTCCATTACAGTATAAATCCCAGGTGATATAAACCATATTTGACTTCATGCCTTTATCTCCTCAGTCAGGATGACCAGATAAAAACCACCTGAGTTGGTCTGACTGACGCTGTATTTTCAGCGCCCACATGAAATGAACCGCATAGCGTTCACTCTGTAAAGCGTGACAAACAAATCGCCTCCCGGGGAGAAACGGCGATGGATGTCTGTGGCCAGTCGCAGTCATCAGTTCTGCTCTGCCACCTAATGACTGCGAGCCAGAACAAAAACACACTCTGCAGTCCGCCGTGTCCAACACGTCACGCCGCCTGTCAATCATACGCACAGAAAATTGAAAATCAGCTGAGCGCTTTGCAAGCCTGCTGACGTGCAGGGCACTCAGCGTCACAGTGACAGCGACCCAGACTGCTGAGGAGGCAGGAAAAAGGAGGCCAGCTGAGGAGAGGAAGAGCAGCACCACTGTACCGCCGTCAGAACCCGCTGAGCGAGCAGTTTGCCACTTTGATAAAGTAGGTCTCGCCCCCTCCCCTTGTACACTGCAGGAAGTCATGTGTGCTAAATCACAGCAGTGACATCAGACTGAATGGGTGCAGCGGCCTACATGTTAAAAATACAGAAAGCTGAAGTCGGCCCCAGCGGCCCCCAAAACACCTGCTGACTGAGGGATCAGAGAGACAACACAAGGTGTTTATCTTCTGGAAACCTCAGAGAAGTCTACAAGCTTACAAATTTTCACAACTTCAATGAAATTCTTGATCTCAGGCAAAAATCAGTGAAGTGAAAACCTGTCTAGTCAGTGTCCAGCGAGGTTTCAAAAACCAACTCATGAATCTGCTTCAGTCCTCCGCTGAGGTCAAAGTCGAGACAACACGGGCCTTGTTTTTTAAACCAACCCTCTGGGTTTAACAGTCCATGTTGACAGATATCATGAGCCCAACAAGCAGTCACATCTAGCATGTTATATAGTGTTTTGTGCTAGAAAATGGACAATTTCAGTCTTCACACAAGCTTCATCACAAAGACCAGCCATATTTGTTGTTACTGTAGGTGTGTCCCAACAACATCACTGGGGGCTCCCCTAACTGTAGACTCAAACCATATGTGTACGTACATGTTTATTTAAATCAAGGTGCAGTGATCAGACACGTACACAAACACACACCTCAGACTGGGTTTGAAAAAAGAGCCAGGTATCAGACAGTAGATAATATCAGATCAGATTAGATTGAACTTTATTAATCCCTTGGGAAGACTACCTCAGGGAAATTGAGATTCCAGCAGCATTATATAGCAGCACACAGGATAAGAAGCACACAGAGTATTAAAAGTGAAAATAAAAACAATATGCAAAATGAAAATACAAATATAAATACCAGATATGAGCCTTTCACAAGCATATCATACTGGTGTTATTTATTATTATTATTATTTATTTTACCAGACAAACAAATGCAGAAAAACACTGTCTGTTGGAAATGACACCATTACGTAGTTTCTCCTGTAGACAGTGCTCCAATGGCATTGTTTACAATGTTGTCAAGCATGGCGGGAACCCTCATCACCCCTAGGCCACATTAGCTACAAGAGACAGAGTGGACATTTTCCATCATCAAGAGACTATTGGTCACTATGCCACCAGGTAGATGGGGCCAAAATAGACAAGACGTCTATTTTATGCAAATGCTGAGCGATGATCAGCATGCTTAAAATGCGACATTCACACACACCAGAATTCTTGGGGAGATTATATTGTACTTGCATAAATTGTAAATGTCTCCCAGGTGGACATAATGCTCCATTTCAAGTGCCTTGAGGATAAGCTGCTGTGGGACACCACCAATGACAGCCAACCTGTTGCTTATATAGCAGCTTTCTCTGTGTCTGCATTGTGTTGCTGTGTTGACCCCTCCCACTCGTTCCCCTCAGAACACGACCTCACAAACGGGACGTGGATGCTGACCAGTCGGCCAAAAACCCAGGCTCTGGCCTGATATACACACACAACACACTACGTAGGAGGTCGTCCCTGCTAGTTAGGTTGAGTTTGGATATGCTGTTGCCCCATTTTGACTCATTTTCACTGTTCTCCACTGAGTCAAGTGACTCAGGTCCTTAAAATGCTGGAGCACATGTCAGGGGAAAAAAAAAATCCAGCTTCAATTCACAGCTTCACCGTGAGCACTGACACTTTCTGCAGTCTCAAATTGTGCAAGTGGGTCAGATCGCGTGCAGCTGTGCACTTTTTGCCAGGAGGTTGATGTACGTTTCCTTTAAGCCTTGTTTTTGCGTGTGCAACAAAATTATAAATGAGGCCCCAGAACGCTGGACTGCTGGCCCACTTTCTCCTCAGAATCACATGACCTCTGTGATTTGTTATGTAAATGTGCTGTGTGGACTCTGCTGAGTGAGCACAACATGATGGAAGCACAGGGGCACAGCACCACCACCGCCCGAAAAGGACCTCAACATGTAGGTATTAATGAAATGACAGGGTTCAGACTGTTTCATTCGTCACAGTCGTCCACCTCCATCAGACGCCGCCTCGTACGTGCAGTTATTTCTTACAAAAGGCGCTTAAACTCATCAGCAATCAAGCCTCCAAATGAGGATATTATACGACCGTTTCCAACAGTTTTTGTTCGCCGCCGCGTCTGTGCTCCTCTGGGGGCTAATAAAAGCAGGAGTGGGAGGGGTCGCAGGTCTGAGGGGCTCCTGCAGGAGTCAACATGTGATCAGCTGTGGGCGCACTTCTACAGACATAGCGTGACCTTTACAGCGCCTGTTGATGAACATCACCAGCTGAGTTTGGCCTTTTCCCACCTGTGTGTGAAACCCTAAAGCATAAAAAACCAAACACCCATCGATTCAGCAGCATTCTGCCGAATCATTAGCGTAATGAAAGATGGAATAATTCAGCTCTCTGAATGTAGCATATTTGGTCCATTTCAGCATGTAACCAGTGGCCCTTTTGCTCTTATACCAAAATTGGTTGATTGCCATGATGGTAATAAGAAAGTCAGACAGCTGCCAGATGGCAGCAGTTGTTTGCTGTGTCCACCAGTCTTCCTGAACTGACCACTGTTGACTTCCCAGCATGCCCTTGGAACAGCCATTGTGGTTTGAAACGTGCTGTTTTGTAACCACTTTTTTGGATTTTGCAGTAGATGCTACCTCAAAAGCCTGGTAAATATGCAAATTTGTGCTTATTATATCAATTTTGCTGCAAAAAATAAGTTTAGTACTACTGTAGTTTTGGAATACACAACATAAAAAATGGAGAAAAATTCAAAGATTTGCAAAGCCATGCATTCAAAGGTGGATGACCCAGTGTCTGTCCATTACATCAACTTTTCAGAGTATTTGTATTGATATTTTTAAAGAAAAACTTAGTAGTATTAAATAAATCATCTTTTCTATTACCAAAGACCTAGAACAACAGCAAAAAAGTTAAAACTGTGTATTATTATTATTATTATTATTATTATTATTATTATTATTCCTGCTAAGTCAGGCTTGAATGTAAATGCCTGACCATTACGTCAACATGATGGTGAAAATTACGCGCGCTCTCAATTTTTGACCTTTTAATTTTCAAAATTATTTAAACCATCACAAATTATGGGCCAAATTTTGAAAATATTTATTACTTTCATCAAATAAACTGGAAAAAATGATAACAGAAAGGTCCACTTTTTAATATCAAGTTAGTAAACATGGCTCACAAGCCAATATGTTATAAATAATGTATATTTTGATCAAACTTGAAACCTTGAATTTCTATTTGAATCCCCTTCAAATGTTTTTTCTTTATTAATGCAATGCATAGCTATGACAAAAGTAAGAAAAATGTCAAATATTATATAAAAACTGATTTTATATGGCCATGAAAATTGAAAACAAAACTTGATTTTCTAATTTTTACCTCATGTTTATTTACTTAGGTGTATTAAATATGTCCACTTTTGACATTTAGGCAGGCCTCTTCACTTTCTGTTTTTAAAACCAATCTTAAAACCCACTTTTATGTACTGGCTTTTAAACCAGAATGAGATTCTCGATCTGTTTTGGCTGTTTTAACTGTTTTTATTTGTTTTTTGTTTTTATTTGTTCTTTGTGGTTTGTTACCTTTTGTATGTCTCTTCGTGTACAGCACTTTGTTTCAGCTGCAGCTGATTTTAAAGTGCTTTATAAATAAAGTTGAGTTGAGTTGAATATACATACTGGAAATTAAATCTGATTTATAAAATAAATGCATTTCTGAATTCTACAGAGTAACAGCTTTCATTTGATGTATTACTGTACACTTGCCTGTACCATAAATTTGATTTTTGGTGCCAAGGGGCCATGTTTAGGGGCATTCACCATGCTTTCACTCTCAACACATTTCACTTATTCATGAAGAGAAGATTAATGAGCAACTTCACATTACTTCAGATGCAATACGACTCACTTTTACCCTGCACATCGGCAAGGAGGGCACGTTTTCACTGGTGTGTGTGTGTGGGGGGGCAAGATAGCTGAAAAAAGATGGACAGATTTCAGTCAAACGTAGTGGGAATATTACTTTCAGCGACATCTGGAGGCGATTAGATTTTGGAATAGCAATCAAAGGCCAAAGGTCAAGATTAAAGGAAACATGGTCCAGAAAAATATGTTTTTGTATATCTCACTAACGAAGAAGCCCAGATGGATGATATGATGTGTACACTGATCAGCAAATTATTTGTGACCGATTGGTATGAATGACTTCATGATGAAGTTACACAGAAGTCATAGGACTCAAACACACTGCAGGCATTACATTTCCTAGCTGGCTTGGGAACTCTTCGGGGTTCCCCACGAAGCATGGGAGAACCTGATTGAAGCTACAGTGCCTTTAATGGACAGCAGCGTCAACTCAGAACATGGCACCATTTTGGTACTGTGCTGAACTACTGAATGGGCCTTTAATGTTTTCAACATTAAAAAAAAAAATTAACCACATACAGCAACATCCAGGTACAGGTGCTGTCAAAATTAATATAAAAATAGTTAAGCTATCAAATTTACAATTTTTGATGAATTATTTAATTAATTTAAATCTTGATTTATGCAGCTGCAGCTCTGTGACTCTGTGTCATGCAATGACGTGTGTGACAGTTTTAAAGTTCTCTGTCTCTGGATTATACTTTATTCTGGACTAATTTCACCCTTAACAAGCTTTTCTTTCTACAATCATCACCTCCAAATCAAAGGTAAGCTGTACATTTTCCTCTTTTACCGACTTCATGCTGTAAATGTGTGGACTTGTCTGATCAATTTATCAGCGTGCACACTGTAAAAACTGTTATGATGGCAAACGAACGACTGAAAGCATAAAAGTGTCAAATCACAGCCTTTTGTGTCTGATTTAGCTGGAAATAGCTGGGTTTACATGCAGACAGATTAACAGCAAACAAAACTTTGAAACCAAGATGGCACCACGTGACCGATTTTTTTTCCGACTCCTCGTGTCGCCCCTCTCTCTAATCAAGGCACTCTAGCTGAAACTAGGGAATTGCAGGATGAGCTGCTTGGTCTACTGCCACCACAACCCAGACAAACAACAAAAAATGAACTGGGGAATGATCTTTTCCAAAACTGGCGTGTGGCATGCTTGGCGCCTTTCTCCATTGAGGATGTCGAGGATTTATTCATTTTTGGTCTCATGGCAGCAGGGCTGGTACTTTTTGGCTTATGTGCTGCCCTGACCTACCGAAAAATTGTCAAGACGGTGGCATCAAGAACCACGGGCCCTCGCTTGTCCGTCATGATTAATGAGGTTGGCAAGGCATTGCATTCTCAGACTGCGATGACTCTTGAACTCAGACGCAAATTGGATGACACCTTGGAGCTGATGCGTGCCTTGCAGTTGAGGCTGAAGCTTTCGGAGGCCGGTGAATATTCTTAATTCATAATTGGGAATGTTCTTAATTCATAATTGGGATTTGGCTGTTCAAGTGGAACTGTTAAAAAGTGTTTTTCACTGCTCAGCTGCAACACTACAGGCTATCTACCCTCAAGGTCATTTGCCCACTGTTTACCTCCAGAGGAATTTATTCAGACCTTGGTGAGATTATTCGGCTCCATTCTTATCTCAACCCACAAAGACAATAACTGACTTACACATGGACTGAAGCATGCTCCAGTTTTTCCTTTTACCTCTCTTCCTGCGGCAGGCCCCCGTTCTTTCCAAGCTGGCAGGCGGCGCAACTTGACAGTTGCAGTGGCTACCAACACACTCACATCGCCTCAATTTGGAAAACGGACTGTTTCAAGTTTAGTGCACATAAACAATGTCAAATGTATATGTGTTGTCCTAATTCTGATGTGTGCCATTATTACGGTAAACAAGTAATAATTGTAGATTAATTGCTTTTTGTATGTGGAATGTGAGTGCGGAAATCTCGGTGTTGTAATGACAATGAAAATAAAAGCTATCTATTTCTGTCTATCTTAATAACAGTTAAGTCCTGTCGCGCTGGTACAATGATGACGTTCACATTAAAAGATTTTACTGTGCGCCTCCTGCACCTGTTCAACAAAAATGCTTTTATTGTGAAGTACACATTCAGGAAAAGGTTCTGTGAGCCCTCATGTCAAATTTAACTTAGAATTTACTGCAACAAAAGTGGACAGATACAGAACTGTATATGACTAATAATTTATTATAATTAAAATTTTACAAAAAAAAAAAGTCTGGTGTCTTATTGCTGCATTTGATGGAAACCTGAGAAACTGAATTTTCTTATTGTGACAATGAAAATTAAAAAATACCCGTGATCAGAATTCCTGCTGTGTAATTTGGTTTCTCACCTCCAGCTTGTACATTTGTCAGCTTGCATTAAAATTCTAAAAATATTTCAATAAATGTTTGTGGTGGTGTTATCCATCACATTGCTACCAAAACAATAAAAAGTGCATTCAGTTTTTCTTTAGCTAATAAACCATTAAATTTTACATTTTCATTTATATCTTTCTTTACACTTTTTTCTGTCTTTCAAAAATTACATAATTTCACCTTCTCACTTCTGAGATTCATCAAATGCAGCTAAGTGCAGTGGTGATGTCACTCCAGCATATAAAGTGAAGCGTGGCAGTGATGTCACGCCGGCGCATAAAATGAAGCGCGGCAGTGATGCCAACCCAAAAGATGTGAAAGATGAAATATTCGTTCCATTGCCCGAATAAAAAACATTCATTATTTCTTTTATATAACGTCTAAAATAGATCCTGTTATTTGATATTTTATTCACTGATAAAAGATTTTTGGGGTGGTTCTAACAGTCCAACATGAACTTTAAATTCCAATCCAATCCAAAATTGTTAGTGTACAGACTGCTGTCTGCTTTCTTCAGTCCAGCAAAAAATCACAGCAGAAATTTGTCGAGCTCTTCATCCAACAGCGTTTCTACTTCAGCTAGAGACGTCCCAGCGAATACTGCAAATGCCTCCAGATGGTTTGTGGTGTACACGATTTGTTTTGTTGTGTTTGAAGATTGAGCAGCGTCCATAAGCTCATTCAAATCGTCGTCTGTCACCAAAACACACCCCGCCATGTTTGTTTTTAAGCTAAACGCCATCGCTGCTAGTGTGAGCGTGCAGTGGTTGCGGAGTTCAATGGTACAGAATGAAAACTGCACGGTAAATGGAACAAAATGGCAAATGGGACGAATGATCAATATCACGTGACATACAAACCACCAATCAGACGACAACAATCCGCTCAGCCGTTATATCGTACTCAATTTACACAGGCCTCCCTCCCCCGACAGCCAAAGGACACCCTGGCCACTCAGGTTAGAGCCCGATTTTATTACCAACTGATCAGAGCGTTTGGCTGCTGTGCCAGAGAGCGCAAGTTCACGTCCTGAGAGAGGTGAGTGGGAGGAGTCAGAATCACAAGACAGAGCAACCTCCTACACACAGAGTGTAGTGCGGCAGTGATGTCACCGTGTATTATTACTGTTGTTATAAAAATAGAATCTCAGTCTCAGAGAAAATGATACATTTGATCAAGTGTTTCTGTCACTAACAGGAGTTGGTACGTTCCTGTCTGATGGATTATGAACGGGCTGTGGCCTTCTTATCTGAACTTTAGTGACTCCAGACTGACTGACGGGTTCATACAACATGTTTCTGTTCAGATTTGCAATTATTCTGATTACTAACAGATTGTTTGGAAACGTAACAAAAGTCAGATTGGCAGATCCCAAATAAAAATCTGCACAGGCAGCTTCCTACACCATACAACACCCCCCGCACCCCCTCCAACGTCCCCAAATGAACCTCAGCTGGGGCCTGTCAGTGACGGACGGGTCAGCAGCAATGAAGAACGACATCATTAAGTCTGATATCAGCTGCAGCAAAGCAAACAGTCTGTCCGCTGTCATCACGGTGATGCATTAGGGCTCCTGTCCAAACACACACACACACACACTGCACAATAGTGTGTGTGCGTGCGTTGGTTTCCCAGAACAAATGTTTGCTTTTGTTCAAGGCTGTTATTATTTTAATGATATTGAGACACACACTCAGTCTCGGAGCATGCACTGGTGCTGCACTTCCCTTATTTTTGATGCTTTTCTAAACATTGTCATTTTCATCATTCATTCATTTTCTGGCGTTTACCCGGGGGTGGGGCATGGCTGGAGCTGACCAAGCAGCTCATTCCACACTTCCCTTTACTCTGCCAAGACCTCTAACTCTTGAGGTGTTCCCACCCCAACTGGGAAATATAATCCCTCCAGCGTGTCCTGGATCTTCTCCAGGGTCTCCTCCCAGTTGGACATGCCTGGAAGACCTCCCTAGGGAGACCACCAGTGGGCATCCTCACCAGATGCCCAAAATACCTTCGCTGGCTCCTTTTGATGCAAAGAAGCAGCAGCTCAACACAGAGTCCCTTCTGATAGTAATGCTTGGGGGTAAGTTGGAGCATGAGATCGACAGATGGATTGCAGCAGAGCATGATGTTTTACCGACAGTGTACCGGAAGGAGCTGAGCCAGAAGGTGAAACTCTCTACCTGTTGAATCATGCTCCCAGCCTCACCTATGGTCAAGAAGTTTGGGTAATGACAGAAAGAGTAAGGTCATAGAAACAAGAAGCGTAAATCAGGGTCCTCCATCAGGCATCTGGCGTCACACTCCTGGTCAGGGTGAGAAGCTCGACCATCTGGGAACATGTCATTTTGTGGCAGTAAAACTGTTTTTTTGTTTGTTTATTTTTTGTGTCTCTTGTCTCAGCAATCCCCTCGGTTGTTGCTGTGGTGCTCAGTTTCTCACAGCAGCATTATGGTCCAAACTTCAGTCTTCTGGCTCTGATCTCAGAGGAAGACCATGCTACATTCCCCCGGCCCTCTGGAGGAGCACGAGCTTTCCTACAGCCGGATTTGAATTACAAAACAGCAGAAATAAAGTAGATCTTCATTTAAATATCAAATGCCGTGCCTTGCCGCCTTCGCCGTCCTCTCACTGAGTAAAGTATTTTGTTTGTTTTTGCAGATAATTCCAGTAATTCGTCCTCAGGTTGTTCTCATCTGCATACGCGACTGAAAGCGCGGTAGCAGCATCAGACCTTGCAACGCCCACAATGATCCATTATGACGGTGTGAAAACTCTCGTATCCGCACTGTTTGTGAAGATTGCATGACTTTATGTAAAATCTCTGCCATTATTTCCCCGGCTTCTTCAAAAACAAAAAGGATAAATGTGTCCATTTTGGCAACATTTCATGCTCCTCGGCTGCTTTTCATTTCACGCTCGGCTTCAGACTATTTGTAGCGGAAATGCGGGATGGAGGCCATTTACTGACACAGATGACCCTCAGCGTGCACGTGACCGTGTCATCTGTCATCATGGAGACTCTGTGATGCACATGGATTCTCAAGAAATTAATAAAACTGTGAAACACACCATGAACGTGTGCATTCAGACTCTATGTGACAATAAGGAGGCATCGTTAGCATCGTTAGCTCCGCCCCACACGTGCTGTTACTTTTCTACTTTTTTTTCTGAAATGTTATCATTGATAAACATGAACATTTTCTGCAGTTCCTGTTTTACAAGCCCAGACGTTATTCGCCTGAAGCACTAATTAAAGCTGCTCAGCTGATTAATTTTTTACATAGACTAGTAACATGAAACAAGTCTCCTCCATGTCAGTTATTCCACAATCAAAAAACTGATGCATTGGATGAACTCAATTCAATTATGTGCAAGATTTCCATCTAATAAATATATGTAGCCCCAACTCAAATAAAGCACATCCATGAAAGATAATGTAATTTAATTTACTTAGGACTACATATGTTTATTATACGTAAATCCTGCCCATAATTGAATTGAGTTCATCCACATCACACGGTATTTTTAGAGAACAAATGTCACACGTCCAAGGGGTTGTGAACTTTGCTCTCAGAGATCACCTGGCCTGCATGCATCGTTTCTAACTCTCCTGGCTCCGCCCATTGCTAATTAACTCTCTGCGCTCAGCTATGACTTCCTGGTGATGGAGGCCGTTAAGGTTTAAAGGCCTTCACTGTCATTGGACAGTGGCGTATCAGAAGATGTGATTGGCGGGATGGTGGATCTTACAGGCACCATTTCATGACAAATGATGGGTGCCTGCGTGGGACAAACAGCTGTGAGAAAATGGTTACCCCACGGACACATTAGCAACAAATGATGACAAGCAGTTTGCATGTGTAGTTTGATGGGTGTTCCCTGGGCATGGCCAGCTTGAGGCTACTTGCCGTTAATGTGCACAATACTTAACAACAGATTATACAATACGCTAAAACCCGACACTGTCACTGTGAGTTTTCCCACCATGCGTGACTGCCAAATGTAACCTAAGTTCTCTTAATTTGTTTCAGCGCAACATCTTTCACAATGATGTTCATGTATTGCTAGTTAGCATGCTAACATCGCCGTAAGATGTCTTGTAAATCACCTCAGAGGTGTTTGCCTGGTGACAAAAACAGCATTATTATATTATTATAAAAAAAGGCAAACATGTTAGATGTATACAGAAATACGGCTGTATAGGAGCATTTTCCACCATCTTGGGTTATGTCACGCTGCCTTTTTACTCGGATTAGGAGTTGCTGTGTCACATTGTTCAGTATCTGCAAAAAATCAATTTCTTGTCTATTTTGACTCTGCCTAGCTGGCAACAGAGTGACTGGTTGTTTCTGAAAAATGCCCACAATGATTGAAAACTAACGTCAGCACGTCACTTTGCCACCATCGCTTGTAGCTAATGTGACCGTAGGGTTACAGCTGAAGATTCAGATGAATTTATTTATTTTATTTATTTGTAATTTGCACTTGGTTTTAATGTTGTGTTTGTATGCAGTACAACAACAATATTCATTAATTTACTCAGTCATTCACTTTTTTAAACCCATTTACTGTTAAGGCCCCGGGGGGGCGGAGCCTATACAGCAACATCAGTGATGTCAAATGGTTTGTTCAGTCAGTTCAAATCTTCCTGCTGGTTTGTTTTGTTTATTTTGAACAATAATTCAACCCACAAAACACTGCACTTCATTATTTATTTTCTTCACATCATTAATTTATAGCTGTGTGTGTGAGCGCCATCAGAAGAGTTAATTAGCAGCAGCGTCAGCTCGCTGGGTATTAGCCAGGATTAGCGCTCACACTCACGTTATTTATGAGCGGGAAGGAGATAGCTGCGCGAGCATCAGTGTCCGGGCCCGCCACATGGCGTCTCATATCACTGCACCCCGGGCGACCAACATACGTGTTCAGATCGATACTGGATTAAGCCGTTTTACCCACTTAGAGCTGATCTAATAGAAATAATGGATTCCTGTGGGACGGCGATCCAATCGGCTCGGATTTGGAGGTGATTTATGTTTGCAGCTGGTTTAAATGGGCCGCTTAAAAAAATGAGACGTTTCATCATAAATATTTTCCAGAGTGCCGCAGATCAATTGTGGCCAGAGAACGACGAAGACAGATGGTTTGTGAGCGTGCAGCTGACTGCGGAGGAGCGCAAAATAAAGTACTTCAGAGTCACGGCCGCCAACAGACGCTTCATACAGGAGAAGATGGATTAACAGACACAAGAAGAAAAAAGACACGTGCACTTTACCATTTGATGTCACGCAGTGATCAGATCACTGAGCCGCCAAATTTGTGTTTAAGAACCATCAGGAAAAATACATCAAATTATGTCTTCAATACACACAAATAAAGAAATTAAATGTTTTATTAATTCTTTTCAGCTTCTGTCTTTCTGTTTCTTTATGAGACTCATGTTTGTTTGTTTAATTATTTATTCATTTTCGTAACTGGTTTAAGCCTATTAAGGCTCACGGCGAGGTCGGAGCCGGTCCGAGCCGGTTCGAGTGACCACTGCGGCCGACATGCTCAGGTAACACAGAGATCAGTCTCTCAAACCTTTATTAGCCACTTCAGCAATTAAAATTCATTAATTAATTAATAACTTGCAGACCACCTAACTCCACAAATATCCTTAAACAACCGGTCTGTTTACTCCTCCAACCGTAAAAATGACAAATTACAAACTAACATTGACGGCTTTAAAAATCACTTTGTTTACTCTGTCACATCTGTGCTGCTCTCTGTTAAACTCTAGAGTCATTTAGTTAGATTGAGAAACGCTTTTAAGTTTGAATATGATATTAATTTAAAATGTGATATTTTATCAGTATAGTCAAGGACCACCAGGACCACCAGTTTGACAAAAACTGGCATAGAAAAAGCTGCGTTTTCCAAAATACCAATGTGTGAAGACGAGGCATGAAACGCAAAAAGTTGTCCGAACCTGCACATCTGTGGAGGTTCGGAGGAATCCGGAGCACCAGAAGGGAACCCACGAGAACACGCACAGAACATATGAACTCCACACAGAAAGGACCAGAGGGATTGAGAGCCCATGGCCGTCTTGATGTGAAGCAGCTTTTATTTATTTGTTTATGTTGCTCAACAGCACAAAGCAGCAGTTTTGGTTGCTGGGCAACTGCTTCTGCGCTTGATATGCACTCACATGACTGCGCTGATCTCAAAGATTCTGATCTAATTTCACTTCATTTCAATGTGATTCACCAAAATCCTTACAGTCACTCAAATTTCCTCCAGGGGGCGATATTTGTGCTTGACAACTCCTAGAGAATGGTAATGGTAAAGAGTAATGGTAAAGTTTGACCAATTGCAAGTTAGGTTGCTATGACTGACAACACACCAATGTCTGTAATTACAGCAGCTTGATCAGCTAGCAACATTGCTTTATGCAGTTTTATAAAACTGTGTCCTAACAGATCAGCTAGCAGCATCGCTTTATCTTCTTCTTTTGGTTGCTCCCATTAGGGGTCGCCACAGCAGATCAATCGATTCCATCTCACCCTGTCCTCTGTGTCTTCCTCTGTTTCACCACCCACCTGCATGTCCTCCTTCAGCACATCCAGAAACCTCCTCTTTGTCCTCCCTCTTCTCCTCCTGCCTGGTGGCTCCATCCTCAGCATCCTTCTCCCTATATACCCTGGGTCCCTCCTCTGCACATCTCCAAACCATCTCAGTCTCACCTCTCTGACTTCGTCTCCAAACTGTCCCACCTGAGCTGTCCCTCTGATATGTTCATTCCTAATCCTGTCCATTCTCGTGAATCCCAAAGAGAATCACAACATCTTCAGCTCCCCCTCCTGTCTTTTTGTTAGTGCCTCCATCTCCAAGTCATCCTACATAACTGATCTCACTCCTGTCTTGTAGACTTTCCCCTTCACTCTTGCTGATATTCTTCGGTCACAAATCACTCCTGCCACCTTTCTCCACCTACTGACTCTCTTCTTCACCTCTCTACCACACTCTCCATTACTTTGGACAGTTGACCCCAGGTATCTAAACTCATCTACTTTCACCACTTCTACTCCTTGTAACAGCACTATTCCACTAGGCTCCCCCTCACTCATACACATATACAGTACTTGCTTCTACTGATTTTCACTCCCCTGATCTCCAGAGCATATCTCCACATTTCCAGGTTAGACTCAACCTGCTCTCTACTCTCACTACAGATCACAGTGTCATCTGCAAACATCACAGCATGGAGACTCCTGTCTGATCTCATCAGTCAACCATCCATCACCATTGTGAAGAAGAAAGGACTCAGAGCTGATCCTTGGTGTAATCCCACCTCCACCTTGAATGAGTCTGTCATTCCTACTACACATCTCACCACTGTCACACTATCCTTATACATGTCCTGCACTACCCCCACATACTTCTCTGCCAATTCAGACTTAATCATGTAATGCCACAACTCTTCTCTTGGCACCCTGCCATAAGCTTTCTCTAAATCCACAAACACACAGTGTAACTCCTTCTGGCCTTCTCTATACTTTTCCATCAGTATTCTCAGCACAAACATTGCATCTGTAGTGCTATTTCTTGGCATGAAACCATATTGCTGCTGACAGATCTTCACCTGTTTTCTAAGCCTAGCTTCTACTACTCTTTCCCATAACTTCATGCTGTGGCTGATCAACTTTATGCCTCTGTAGTTACTGCAGCTCTGCACATCACCCTTGTTCTTAAAAATAGGAACCAGCACACTTCATCTCAGCAGCTTAACTTTATGCCGTTTCTGTGCCTCGTGCTTTAAATGGAAAGGAGCTGCTGCTGACCACGCCCTCTTGACTTTCCATGTGTAATGAAAACTTCATCGACCATCAGACCAGAACGGGGGACAAAGAAACACACTCTGTTAGCGCATCCTTCCATATGTTGCACTTTCTTGTGCCTGCAATAAGTTGAAGAAAATTTGAATGCCATAGTCTAAACCGTCCTGTCCTGTGCACCGGCAAAATTTCCTGTATATTTGTTTTGTAAATTGTTTCGTCTATTGTGTCGGTAGCATGGCCCAAGCAGAGGGTCACCCCTTTGAGCCTGGTCTGCTCGAGGTTTCTTCCTCAAATCATCAGAGAGAGTTTTTCTACCACTGTCACCTGTGTTCTTGCTCTGGAGATTAGTAAGGTTAGACCTTACTTGAGTGAAGCGCCTTGAGGCAATGTTGTTGTGATTTGGTGCTATATAAATGAAATAATTTAAATTAATTTAATTAAATTACTGGCTGTGGATTCTCTGCATTTACCGTGAAACCTGAGACATATTGTCACAGTAAAATTAGGAGTAAAATCCCAAATGTTTGACAGCTTAACAAAAGGCGGTTTATGATAATGAGATAAAAGCTTGGTGGCAGCAGAGGCCACCACACTGTACCGCCGCCCTGCAGACTGAAGGAGTGACACGCAGCGAGGATGGAGAGACCATTTTATCTTTTTTGGAAAGCGACTTTTGCAGCAGGGGCTCCGAGTGCTTTTCTCATTAAAAGGCACTACAGTCCAAGCATTTGTTCTGACCTTGGAAAATGGTTTTAAAGGTCTTTGTGTGTGCGGGTATATTGAGACGTTATGTGAAAATATGCAGGGAACAACCTCCGTAGGCCGGGGTGGGCACAATCCAATTTGTTTGTTCACACTCCACCAGAGCCGGATCTCAACAACGGATACATTAGGATGGATTTTAGAGAGCGCGCACGACTGTATACTGCAGAGAAGAAGTACTCCGTGAGTAAATTTACCTCACAGCCCATTGCACCAGGCGCAATATGAAACCGTGATAAAAAAAAGAGAGAGAAATTGCTTTATTCTCCAAGTTATCAATATGATTCTCTCTCTGAGGCTCGCCATCTCATTTTAGCAGCAGGAATCTTTTGTTAGCGTGTATTTCGTGATGCAAAAAAAGTGCACTTGTGAGGGTTCATTCAGCATCCACAGATAAATACGTTCCAGCAGCGCGATGCAGCATCCAAATCCTTCAGACCTGAAAATGTTATCTGCACCTGTGGCAACAAAGGAAATAAATTAGGAAATGACAATGGTCTTAAATGACAATGGCTCAAAAAAAAAAAAAAATCTGAGCCAATCTTATCTGTGGGCAGCGCCGGCGTCCACTTTGGCTTAGCGTTCAGAAGAGGAACAGCTGTTATTTCCTCTTCACAGCAGCCTGATAATGTCTCATAACACACTATAAATTAAATCTGACGCATCAGTGCACTCACGACAGCATCCACCCTGGTAAATAGTGACGGTCCGTGTCTCAAACCCGAACTCTGGCACGCCATTATGGGAGCCTCTTGTAATCTCATTCTTTTTGATTCATTTAATGGGATTGTTCATGAGGGGCCGAGACTTTGTTGAAAAACAGAGACACCTGCTGCTTTATTACCTTAAATATCCTTGACAGGACCAGGAGGAAAAAAAACAACAGGCTGGAGACACCCCCATGATGTCACCTCACGGGTTTCCTGAAGAGAGAATTTGGGTCATCATCATGTGGGCTTTACTGCCTGTTAAGCCATAAATGGTTCTGACGTTTTATTCACACAAATGTTTGTGGAGTGGATGTGATTTTCATAACTGGCTTGTGTGCGGACATTAAAGCATATAGCACCAAGCTAACTGTGATTTAGCGCTAACCCAAAGCTAACAGTGCTGACACATGGTTTAAATAAAACTAAAATGGCAGGTAACAGAAATACTGGAGCACAGACTTCTTTGTAGATTTGACGGTACAGCAAGTCATATATCATCGCAAATATCTGGGGAAAAAAACTGTCACTCAAAGGGACCACCCGCCTAATTATGTACAAATTTCTGACTTAAAACCTCTAATAATAATAATGCAAACATTTGTTCAGTTTTGCTTCAAAGCACTGAATTTTGTGTACATTTGTCATAAATCTGGATCTTGCTCATCCCAGAATTTTGGTTTTTAGCTCAAATTGAAGAATTATTTGTGCTGCCAGACTAAGAAATACGTTTGTTCTTTATTTGTTATTTATTTACATATTTATTTCATAATAATGTATAAAGCACCTAAATGAAAACAAATCAATAAAGTGATGGACATAACTCATGAAACAAAGATGCCATGTCCCCAAGTAAAATCAAAATTAAAACCAAGAAAATGATTCAAACGTCAGTCAGCAAATATAGTTAAAATAAGGTAAAACCGTAAAGATAACAGTAGGCAGGAGAAAGTAAATGTCTTTTCAGACTTGTCTTAAGAGTTTGTGAAAGTTGCCTTTCTAATCCCAACAGGCAGGATATTCCAGAAGGTCGGAGTATGGCAGGAAAGGTTCTGAAGCCTGCTGACTTCTTTACCCTGTGGACACAGAGTCCACATCCAGCCACAGCAGGACACGTGAAGTGTGTTTACGTCAACAAGGCCGAGGGTTTGGCAAGTTTTCTGACACACCTGCAGTGAGCACAAAGCTACCACCAGAGGTGCTGCAACACAGGTTCACACTGAAAATCAGACAGAAGAAAAATGCTCTCGCTCTGAACAGGTGTGACCCACAGCAAACTGCCTCAAAAAGGCATTGTCCTTCTTGACTGTTTACCTTATAGAGGGTTTTCATGTGACGTATCGGTCACATCATTTTGTGTCCCGCGGCCATTCTGGATTACGACGCAGTGGCCGCTGTGTTATGCTACGTGCATTTGGCGAACAATTGCAGAAGCTTTAACATCGGTGTGAAGAAGCCTCACGGCACCGTGGCGCTGAGCGAGATCCACCACTACCAGAAATCCACTGCTCCCAGAATTTTATTTTATTTTATTCAGCAATAAAATTATATAAGAATACATAAAAATACTGCCGAGGATAACACAACGCTTCCAATACGGATGCTTATTTACATTGTGGTCCTCGAGCACTGAGCTGCTGATCCGCAAGCTGCCCTTCCAGCGCCTGGTGAGAGAAATTGCTCAGGACTTCAAGACCGACCTCCGCTTTCAGAGCTCCACAGGAGGCCGGCGAGGCTGACCTGGTCGGCAGCTTCCTAGTTCACAATATCGCAGTGTGACACTGTCAACCAGTTCATTACATCACCACTAAATTCACTATCTGGTACAAGATATGGATCCACTGAACCAACTGCTACACATCTATCATGATAGATAGCTTTATCTCAAGGATTTAAAGCATCATAATAACCGTACATTCTGTCCATTTTTCTATCACGCGCCAGCCTCCTTGTAATCCAGAATGAAGACGGCACCTGTCCTGCAGCAAATCGGTCACGTGATTGAAAACCCTCTATTCAGGAAGTCAGGGTGGGCGGCTCCATTTTGTCAAGCAACTTCTGGTTTGCCACTGCGTTGATGATTAGCTACGTGGGAACACAGTACGCTAGAAGTGCCCAAACATGAGCAGCATTAATTGTTCAGTTCATGGGTGCCACAACAACTGGAAGAAGAGGAACCAGCATTTAACTTGTTCCCTCCTCCACTGAAAGACAAGGATCTCCGGTACTGGCTAAAGGCACTGAATTTGAAAAATCCACCCAAACCTCCCTATGTCTGTTCTTTTTATTTTGTGGAGAAAAAACCCACACCACTGGATCCTTACCCAGCGAAATGGCTGGACTACAACGCTCCACTGAAGAAGCTATGGCAGATGTTAGTGAGACAAACGGGTGAGCTATGTTTGTAGCTTAGCTGCTATCTAATATACTTGTTTTCTGGCATTTGATACAACCAAGCACTGCATGAAATAACACCATACATATATTAACAGTACGTAATTTTATGGTAGTACTACTCGTCGGGTAGAATTTTAACTTGATTGTGCTTTTATACGAGCTTGTGCGGCTCAGCGGAAGTCCTAAGACACAATGGAAATGCCTCTGTTGTAAAAGTGGGCAGGGCTGAATAAGGCTGCATCCCTGTGTTCACCAACACATCCGCATGAAGTAAAAACTGGCTTTAATGCAACCGGCCACTAGAGGGCAGGAGTGATATTTTGATATTACGTTTGATGAGGAGACAAACTCTCCTTTTTTATCTTTTTTCTTTAATGAGTCATGTTGGCAAAGCAAAGATGATACTTGTCAGATTCAGGCATGTGGAGATTAATCGATAGAAATCGGTATCTAGATATAAACGTGCACGATGCAAGTGCATCAATTCATTCAGTGTGCATCAATTCAATTGGCGGGTGAAATCGTGTTGCATCGTTGGCTGCCTGCTTGCGTCAATTTTTTCTGAGACACATTGAATGCACCACAGATGTTGTGGGACACTGGAGCGACCATTGTTTTTGAGGGTGTTTATCGAGAAAATGATTATTTCTCCACGTTGATTGCAGACTGCAGCGGGTCTGCTTGAAGCTTGAAGCAACGAAGCAGCGCTTCGACCCGCTGTTCGCTGGTTCTCTGCTTCACTGCTTTTCAGAAGCGGCGGGTCCGCCATGTCTTCATTAACCCCTCTCAAAGCCATTTGAAGATGTCAATCGTGAGTCACCTTTGTGTGGGTTAAAGTCACGAACTGGGACTCTTGTCTTGTTACAGGAAAGAAACGAGAATCATCCCCCGTTCCACACCGCAGTTTTACGCGATGGTTCTCTGGCGTGAGCATCAGCCGTGCGTAAACTGAAGTGGAAAAGGAAGTGGAAATAATAATAATAATAATATCCTCTGTTTTGTGGGACTAAGTGTGGAGCTCCAAAACGCCACGCAGATTTCAGTTTGAATTAATAACTTCACAGCTAATCGCCGTTTTAAATCAAATGACACCTCTTTCCAAATGTTATAATACAACCAATAAACTACAAGTGACCAAAACTGTTTTTCCCCAAAATGAGACGTCCTGCATTTTTTATGAATTACATCCTGACGTGCAGCCGGCTATAAGAGCTCAGCTTAGAGTCTATGGAGTTACAGTTGTGTCATTAATGTCTGAAAGGAAATGCTTTTGACAAAAACTACAGCTTTTGTTTATTTTTATTTATGTCCAGAGATCAAGGATCCAGTGACCAATTTCATATTTATTTACTTTAAAACTCAATAAAATGTTGTTGACATAGGAAACCTGTAAAGCCTATTTTTAGTACACAGAAAATTCACAGGAGGTATCGATAATGGAATCAATGAGGAATCTGATCGATAAGCAGAATCGATAATGGCATCGATATAGGTAAAATCTTATCAATACCCATCCCTAAGCATATTGCCCCAAATTGGATCGTATTGCATTGTGAGGAATTGAATCACCATCAAATACATATCAAATTGCATCAAATCGGGAACAGGAGTGAATAGTATCGCATTGTATCATCAGTATCACCATGTATCGCTGGTGCGTATCAAATTGTTGTCAGTGATGAGATTCACATGCCTAGTCAGATTGAAGCATTAACCGTCACAGATGATTCGCCATGCGGTCACATATTAAGCATCATGTGACCAGCAGCAGCTTTGGTTGTATCATAAAGATTCACACTCCGATGTTCAGTGAAGCCTGATGTCCTGTTTACATTACAGGAAAAAGCTTCTGCTCTGATTAAACTAATTTATCACCGAGGTTTTTATTAAACGCCGTTCAGTGACACCGCCCGTTATCTCACATCACTGTGCCTCTCCAATGCACAAAAAGCAAAGCAGTGTTTGCTTGACTCAGGAAAATTAATTTATTTCTACTTTACCTTCAGAGGGAAATATTCTGCTCTTTACTGATTTATCTCTTCACGCCGGCTGCACCTCAAAAGCACAAGAAAACCAGCAGCCAATAATTAACTTCAGGGTGAAGCAGCAGGATTTAAAGTTAAAACACTAAAAAATAAAGTCACTTTTTCAAAATCTTTCATAAAAATAAAATATCAGACCAGTTCATTTAAATTCTCAAATTTAAATCTCAGTTTATCAGTATGACCTGCTTCAAATTTAAATGATTCTAATAGCAGGTAGATGAAGGAGAACAATTTACAGCCACCTTAAACCAAATAAATTAAATTTTTGTTGGAATTAAAATGTTGTAATACATTTGACATTTATAGCTGTTTAAAACCAGCACAAAATAAAGTTGCTTATTATACTTGTAGTCTAAGCTAGTTTATTCCAAATAAAACAATGTGTTACAAATGAAATATTGAGAAACATAGTAAATACAATTATTTTGTATACAGTGCATCCAGAAAGTATTCAAGCACTTCACTTTTTCCACATTTTATATTACAGCCTTATTCCAAAAGGGAGTACATTCATTTTTTTCTGTCAAACTTCCACACACAATACCCCATAATGACAATGTGAAAAAAGGTTTTTAGAGATTTTTGCAAGTTTATTAAAATTAAAAAACTAAGTAGTCACACGTATATAAGTATTCACAGCCTTTGCCATGAAGCTCAAAATTGAGCTCAGGTGTCTCCTGTTTCCACTGATCATCCTTGAGATGTTTCTACAGCTTAATTGGAGTCCACCTGGGGTAAATTCAGTTGATGGGACATGGTTCAGAAGCATTTCTGCTGCTTTGAAGGTCCCATTGAGCACAGTGGCCTGGTCAAGGACACACCCACAAATGTGGGTGTGCTGTTGGCCAGCTGAAATGTAGGTGTGTCCTTAGGCAGGCAAAAAGTGGGAGTGTCCTTACCTAGGTGAAGTGTGGCTGTGTCCATGGCCTTCTCCAGTCTGTGGGGTCCTCCATATTGAGACACCTGTGTGCTGGATCACACCACATGGACTAAATGTGGTGTCTGATGTTCTCTCACAGTGTTAGTGATCCTCCTCATTTGAGTCTCACCCAAAGATTCACCACAGAGACCAACAAAGTGTGTGTACGCACAAAAACGTGGCGTACGCCTGTCTCCACCCCAAGGTTCAGATATATCAAAAGTGAAATGACCGTGGAAATGTGCAGTGCTCCACTCCAACATCCTGGCTGGCGTACGCACATTTCTACAGCTGTTGTTCCTCTGCAGACACATAGCGGTGATGCTGGGAACCGTTAATAGTGTGAAAACATGAAGTCATCAGAGTGATGACATCAGAAACACACTGATGAACAATTAACACAGCCACGTGTTTGCAGTTATATGGATATAAGTGCACGTGCAAAATGATGAGGAAAATGGCACTAACAGTAGCTGTGTTAGTACTGTTAGAGGACCTTGTAAATGGTGCAGCGAGTATTCAGGGAACATGAGGATTTACTTGCAAATGACAATAATTGGCTCATAAACCAATTTTGTTTGCCTAGGTCACTGTCGGTGGTGGGCACAGCTAACCAAAAAGTTAGCTTCAATAACTAAACCGATAAACTGCCTAAAAACTTATTGGAAGCTATAGATAACCGCTAACTTTAAATTTTGCCTCCCATATGCTCTCAGCTACTAAGAAGCTGATTTTGAGTTTAAACACCGCTAAAGCTTCTGATAGAACCAATGGTGATCACAAACCCAAACAGCCAATGAACCCAGCACTTGTCTTTGTGCACTCTACCCCCTGCTGTAAGAGAACGTCATTTATCCTGACAGGACAGAGAGGCCCTGCAGAGGCAGAGGTCTTGAAATGGAAAGCAGGTTTGAGTTATGGTTGTTGTGTGGGCCGCCAGAAGAGGAGGTACTGCTGGCCCACCACCAGAGGGCGCCCTGCCCGAAGTGCGGGCTTCGGGTACGAGAGGGCGCTGCCACCACGCAGGAGCCACCGGAGTGACAGCTGTCACTCATCACCCTTACCAGCTGTCACTCATCACCACTCATCATCATCAACCATCCCATAAAAGCCAGACAACATCTCCACCTCACTGCCGAGATATCGTCTACCTCTAAGGTAATACCTCAGCCGTCATTGTGCCGTGCGCACATTACTTTCTCTATTCTGTGATATTGTTTCAGGAGTCTACTCACTGTTGTCGTCTGTCGGAGTACGGAGTGGTGACAAAGTGAAGGGCGTTCACTTGTCACACCGAACTACAGAGACAACCGGAGCTGAACTGTGTTGGAGGTGGAGGTGTTGTTCCCACCTGGAAAGAAAGACGTGCTGACTGTTTACTGGGTGTGTTTTCACACACTCATTACATCTGTTTTTCTGCTTCCTGCCAGCAGTACCAGATCCGGCAGCTGAAGACGGTGGCCACCTGGGGACTCAGGACTTGGCATCTCCAGTGTGTTTCCAGATCCGGTGGCAGTGGAAATCGTGTGGGGTCTGGCTCTTCTCTGGACGGTGCTCTCCTATCCTCGAGCCTGCCCACACGTCATCTTCGTGTAATTGTCTGTAATCCAAATTCTGGTTCTGTCTGTATTCCGTTGTGCACATTTACAACAGTAAATTGTTATTTATTGGCTCATCCATTGTCCGGTTCCTTTGCGCCCCCTGTTGTGGGTCCGTGTCCCTACACTTTCCCAACAATGGTTTTGCTTTAAAAATAAAATTATTCTGGATACAATAACTACATTAATGTAAACTCTTAAAATGTACAAAGTGATATATAACACGTCTGTTAATTTTAAAATAATGCACTAATTCTGAAAATTTGAACATTAACACACAGATGCCCAGATGGGATTATGGGTAACTAAGCCTCCGCTCATATTGATTGGTTGATTCTTTCATTCTATGTAAAAACCAACAGAAGTGAATCAAAGTAACGTGTTGGTGTTTACAAATAAATGTGCTTTTGTAAAATATTTCATTTTTTTCATTTGTATAAAAAAGAAAAAATGTTCAAGATCCCGCTAGACAGCGCCTAAGCGCACATGTGATGACATCACAACTCTATCCGGTTAGGGAGACAATGTTTCTTTCAATAACAAGAACTGTCAAAAACTTTCTCATGTGTTGGAATTGTGTGGCGATAGCAAACGCCTTTTGAATGCTTGAATAACGATGTCAGTCGCACAAAGAAATCAAATAATAGTGAAAACATGTTCGGTGCGGTGTCATAACGCATCAATCAGTCGCTCTGTGAGGCGTCATAACATCCGATCGGTTAGTGGCTCGGTGCGTTGTTATAACAGATCAATCAGTCGCTCCGTGAGGCGTCATAACATCAAACCTGGTTCACATGGCAAGATAATTAGGCCACTATCAGACCCAATCTTCCCCTTCCGACAATCTTAAGGACGCCCCGACAATTGTGATGACGCTAAATATAATCTTATCAGATATTCCTGCCATGTGTGGTGTGTTAAGAAGGACATGAGGAGCTAAATGTGACATGCAACCAATCAGAAAGCGAGGTGTCTGACCTGGGAATGTTCGTGTGTGAAATCCGTTTGTGTGTGTTGTTTTTACCATGTGGCTGACAACACACACTGTACAACTAAACCTGTCAGATCTATGATTTGTTTTTATCTCCACGTGTGTGGTCTCTCAGGTTTTGGAAACCTACAGATAATTTTAAAATCCTGTGGTCGAAAACACTGTGATATAACCGGTCGCCAGTAAATGGCAGTGTTCTATGCATTTTGACGCCTTTTATATCACACGGCCTGAATCACAATTTCGGCTTTTGGAAGCAATCTGGGCTTCTTCTGGCATTTTTACATAAAACAAACACAATAAGAACATCTAGAAACCCAGAGAATATATTCACGAGAGTTTTAGGCACAATATACAAAGAGTTTAATGCTGTTGTCCGTGTGGAGCCTGATCAGACCATCTCAAATGTATTTCTCCTGTCGTGAACTTTTACTCATAATGCACTGCACCATGTCCACACTAAAACCTTTAAAATTAGTACATTACTTTAAAAGTAAAACATATATCTGATATTTTCACTTTCATAAGACGTGAGACGTGACGTTAATTTAAATAACTTGTCCAAAATTAGTTTGGTTAAAATTCTAACCATAAGTTAAAACTCTATGCCTCTGGATGACTTGGGTGCTATTGCCAGCATATTAGTATGGGGTCAAAAGAAATTAGTTTTTTGTCTTTTCTATGATCAGTTCTCCTTTGCCTGCAGAGGATAGAGCAGTTTATTCAGGAACTAGCTCTTCTGTGTTTGTAGAGGATAGAACTGTGCATCTACTACAAAAAACTACATCTGCAAAAATGTTAGTGGTCTAAAATTTATCGGACCAAAACTTATCAAGATAATTAGTCCGATGATGGTTTTCAAAGTTTCTGAAAAACTAATCCAATAATAAAATATTATCTTTGATAATTAACAGTTAGCGGATTAGCAGAACTGTGCCCACCACTGGGCACTGTTACTGGAGTTACGCGCAGAACTGGGAGGCGGTGGTATAGTGGTTAAGTGCTGGGCTTCAGACTAGAGGATCTTCGGTTCAAATCCCAGCCTGATCAGAAAATCACTAAGGGCAAACTAGGACTTGGGAAAACTAGGGGCAAGGTCTCCTACTGTAAGGTGCCCACTACACACCTTAGGTGTAGTGGGCACCTTACATGGCAGCAGCCTGACATTGGGGTGAATGTGAGGCACTGATGTGTAAAGCACTTTGAGTGTATGATGCAAATGGGAAAGCGCTATATAAATGCAGTCCATTTAACTGCAGTAGGCCCAGAGCGCAATACGGCGTGGAGCCAGGGGTTGTCTGTGCCCACACAGGTACTGCCCACGCTGGGCATTCCAGCAGGAGCTGGCTGATTGGTCAGGAGTGTGCCAGTCAACCTTGAGCCGAGCCACCAGCTGTGTGGAACGCAATCATCTGAATTTCATCCAGGTACATCACATCCAAACATTAAAGCACACTTTGCAGTGAGAGCCGGTTTCCCGAATGTAATCGGAGCTATTGACCGCACACATATTGCTATCAAGGTGCCATTACATGATGAATTTGTTTTTGTTAAAAGGAAACATTTTCATTCCATCAATTTTCAAATCCTATGTGATGCACAAATGCATCTAACTAACATAGTGGCTCGGTGGCCTGGTTCAACACGACTCATTCATGCTGACTACAGCATGGTCAGGACAGCCCAGTCTCACACCTTTTTTTCATGCTCCCGTCACAAGATGAGTGACATTTCCATGATGCAGTTTTTTATTTTACTATTCTAAGCCCCCCCGTGTCACCCTGTGTTTTGTGGCCCCGATAAATAGTTTATTCGCTTAATTGTTCCGAATAAAAACCAGCGTGGACACAATATGTATTTTCTTATTATTATTTGTTTTTTCGTTTCTTGATGGTGAAACTAGAGCCTTTTAACAGGCCCCAATTGTCTCCCTGTGTTCAGTATTTGTCAATAAACGTGTAAAGTTATGAATGTCACACACTGTCAGCCGCAGCGCACCTCACTGTTTTAACTTCATTGTGTGTGCGCTGCCCTGAGCCCACAGTGTTTTATTGCCACACACACATGCTCCCACTAATTCTTTCACCGTTTCATGTTTATTCCATTTGACAAGGTACAAAATAAATGATCTGTGTGTGTCTCCACGTCATTTTCCAGTCATCTGTAGTTCAGATTCTGTATAATTCTTTTCTGTGTTCATGTTGACTGATCTGACAGCGGGGGATTCTCAGCTCCCAGGGCCTATTTTCATGGATTTGCATAATTAAATAGGGGTGTGGAAAGGGAGGAGTTTGGTACGTTTGCACTCAATTCCACATTCAGTGGGATGTGCAAACAGAACGTGTGTGGATCCATGCATACACACACTCTGAATATTTTTCTGCTTACACCAGTTCCTAGTGTTTTGGCGTACGTCATGTTTCAGTAGGAAATCCACACAAGTCTTTGTACATGAGGCCCCTGCTACCAAAGACATCCAGTCCTCACCTTAGGTCTCTGGTTAGATTCCACGTCTGACAACCAGACAGAGAGTCAAGAAGCACCGGGACCCTAAAGACCCTAAAGAAAGGACCTTCATTCTCCTGCAGAGATACCAGCATCATCAAACACCTCTAACCTTTGACCTCATGACCCCATAAGATCTTCTCAGGCATCCTTGGATCTCAAAAGTCAAGGACCCAGAGACATGAACGCCACTGCTGAGACAAGTTCAACACTTTCACAACACACAGATTACCTTCTGATTCATGGTGTAAATGATCATAACTGATCCGTGATCTGTACAAGACTCCCCCCCCCCCCCCCCAAACACACACACACACACACATCTGCCATCCCCACCCCACCAACAGTTCAGACTGTGTATAAAATGATCCAACCCATGATTTAAAATTAAGATCTGATCCGAGCTGTGGGTTTTATGATCTGTGACACCCCTACTTCTGATGGCCAAGTCCAGAAAATGAATGAAATCCTGGATCTCAGTTCTTGATCCAGGACAAACTCAGACACACAGATTTCTGAATGTTGACACACATGTTTCCCCAGTGTTACAGAAGCTAGCAGGTGTCAATGTGCATGTGGAAGTCAAGAGGTCTCACTCCCCCGATAGCCAAAGGATTCTACACTCAGGCCAGGGTCCGGGTTTTAGCCAACTGGTCAGAGCGTCCGCCTCCCATACCGGTGATCATGACTTTGCGTCCCGAGTGGAATGATTAAGAGGAGTAAAAATCACAACACAATACAGAGAAGCCGCTTCGCCAGCAGACGACGGATCTGAAGATCACAGCGCTGGAGATTATTCTCCACATGGATAATGATGGCATTTGTTTGCATTTTGTGATTAAACTTTTTAAGGAAGCCTAAATATTTTGTGATGTCACAAAGCAATTGAAAGTCCTCTAAAGGTGAGTGGGAGTATGTATTTTTTTTAGTATTTTTTTTAGTATGCATCGTTGAAGTTGCTGTGGGCTGAAATGTGGCGAGCGGCACCTCCATGCTGTCATTTTCTCGACACACTGAAGCTTGCCGCACAGCCTGCTCGCTCTCCAGCTCAGACCAGCAGCTGGATGAGAAATGAAAGGAGGTTATCAGCTGACAGATGGACACAGTCTGAGGATCTGGACAAGCTGTCAAGTATCTGTTCCTTCTTCATACAATGAAACTGTTAATTTGGCCCTGGAGACGAGCGAGGAGCTGATTTTAACTCTGCTAAATTAAGTCTGTAAGGACTCAGGGGCAGCGGTCTCACGGGGTCGTTTTAAGCCGACGTGGAGATGATGAGGCGCTACGCCGCCAACGGCAACTCTGTCAAGACTCTACTGACATTCTGCTCGCTCGACGTCTAATTACAGGCTAACTGCAAGTTCTGCAGCACCGTCAAACTGTGTCCACCTTCACCAGGATGTCAGCAGAAACAAGAAGCTCACGCCCTGCACACACCGTGAGATTCACAGGGGGGCGCTAAGATGAGCGCATTCCTCTGCCATGGTGCCTTTAAACATCCTAGTGTGTCCTCTCTGCAGGGATCAATATCTGGAAAATGACCTTGTTTTGTTTCTTTTGGACAACTAAAACCACCTCGGGATCCCCCAGGAAGAGTTGCATGACTTGACAGTGAATAGGGAAATGTGGCCTGAGCTGCTTGGTCAGCTGCCACCACAACTCAGTGCCGGTACCAGAAAATGAATGAAACAACTAAAAACAAAACTAAACATAATTCCACCATGAAACAGCCGATATTTTGGAGATTTAACTCTGCAGTTTTGACCTGTGAGGATGTGAAACATCAGACCATCTCCAACACCAAGAGCAAGAACACGAAGCTGAAATTTATTAAGAAAAAAATCGACTGCAGCAACTTTTAATGCAGCGATACTGTTGAAAAAACAAAGTTCACTTTTGTTGTGTTAAAATTCAGATTGTAATCAGAGGGCGGAGCAAAAAAACTGAAGAAGAAACAACGAGGAAGAAAGAAGATTGAGTCCCAAATGCTGCAGAAGCTCCGGGTGACTTTAAAATGTCATTTTCTAGTTCAGTGCTCTGAAACTCTGCAGCTGGTTTACAGCAAACAAACAGCAGCATTTAAACACCACAAACATACAACAACACGGAACGCTTACAGGATAATACGCTCAAAGTCAGGAAAAATCCAAACTGAACTGTGTATGGAGTCAAAATTATGCCCAAACTAAAACACAGACAGGACAGAGACACTTTTTAAATTCTGGTTTCAAATCATTCAAATGCAAAACAACAGCAACCTGATGCTTTTGTATTGTCTGGTTTAACTGTTCAGTCTGGTTTTATGGAGTTGGGTTTAAATGGTCAGTCTGGTTTTGTACAGTCTGAATTAACTGGTCAGTCTGGTTTATGGAGTCGGGTTTAACTGGTCAGTCTGGTTTGATGGAGTTGGGTTTAACTGGTCAATCTGGTTTTATGGAGTCAGGTTTAACTGGTCAGTCTGGTTTTATAGAGTCAATTCCCAGCTCCATCCAGAGATGGGAGTTGTATTTGTGTGGCGACCCTCCTGTTCCTGTGCACCAACAGCAATTTCTTGGTATTTTGTCCTGAAATGTAGCATGGCCCAAGCAGAGGGTCACCCCTTTGAGTCTGGTCTGCTTGAGGTTTCTTCCTCAGAGGGAGTTTTTCCTTACCACTGTTGCTCTGGGGGTTAGTAAGGTTAGACCTTACCTGTGTGAAGCGCCTTGAGGCAACTCTGTTGTGATTTGGCGCTATATAAAGGAAAATAAATTGAAATTGAATTAACTGGTCAGTCTGGATTTGTAGAGTCGGGTTTAATTGGTCAGTTTGGTTTTGTAGAGTCTGAATGAACTAGTCAGTATGGTTTTGTAGAGTCTTTTTTAATTGTTCAGTCTGGTTTTATGGAGTCAGGTTTAAGTGGTCAGTCTGGTTTTATGGAGTCGGGTTGAACTGGTCAGTCTGGTTTTGTAGAGTCAGGTTTAACTGGTCAGTCTGGTTTTATAGAGTCTGAATTAACTAGTCAGTCTGGTTTTGTAGACTCGGGTTTATTTCCCTGAGCAGAATATTAACTCTCCTCACTCTGCATCTGCCCGAGGACGACTACAAACCTTTCCTCTCAATCACGGGACACTAATGACGCTGCTGTGGTGTGATCAGGTGATTGATAGCTGGACATTTAGCCATGATGGAGCATCAGAATACTCCTTCCTCTCAGCAGAGGCCCAGAGGGAGGCACGTGAGCGACAACCTTTTCAATAATCAAAAGCTCCTCGCCCAGTGAAAGGCTGATCCTTTTGTTCTAATTAACCTGTGAAATGAGTTCAGCGGCTCCCTCTCTACCCACGGCGGCAGCGCTCTAATAGGCTGAGAGTGGCTGAGTGAGGACAAGAATGCCAAAAGGTCAAAGGTCCACCGGGCGACTTTCAACAGACGCACACTCCGATCAGGAAGGAGAAACATCAGCCCCACTTTGATTTGAGGTTCACTCATCTAAAATGAGACATCAGACAAGATTACTGATGGCCGGAAAACAAAAGTCACTGCCAGACATCAGTGACATCATCAATCCAGCTGACCATCCAAACCTCAGACGCCCGAGTTCACAGATTCAAATCAAAATGAGCTTCTGAGGTTAATGCAGAAAAGTACCAGAGGTTTTAGAGCAACATGCTGCCTTCAGACAACGTCTTTTCCAACACGATGCAAAATAATATTCTGCACACATTACAAAGACCTGGCTGCAGAAGAAGAGGGCACAGGTACTGGACTAACCTGCCTGCAGTCCTGATCTGTCCCCAGTAGAGAACATGTGGAATATGTGTTTGCAGGAAGAATGGGATAAAATAAAATACAAGATGTTTCTTTGTTTGGTGTCCTCAACACCCAAATGTCTTTTATGTGTTGTGAGAGGGAATGTGGGAAATGCTTTGATATCTCAACTTTTTCTGGAATGTGTTGAAGGCGTTAAATGCAGGACCAATTGGGTTCCAACTGCAATCAAACAGAAGTCAAATTAAATGTAAAAATCACTGTTTTTGGGGGGGGGGGGGGGGCGATAGCGTCCTCATGGTTTTGGCTGTGAGGTTGTAGTTGCTCCTTCACACAGCGTGGAGCATGTCCACACACAGCTGTCAGGTTGACATTTTGTCATCAATGTGTTGCCAAACTAACAGATTTCAGCCCAAATATTTGCTGATGTACACTTACGTGCACGTTACCTCAGGCTGTATCACACCTTGTCCACTCAGGGATTCTGCAGATCGCTTCAGTGGCCAGTGGCTTGAGGTATTGAGTCCTATTACAGAAGAAGTGGATAACATCAATGTAAAGTTTGGAGAGCAGCAGGAGGCTGCTGGCTGTTTTTCTTCTGCTCTCAGCCAGGAAAATGAGCAATACTTCAAAATTCAGCTGTAGTTGCCGGGCGAATTAAATGCATTTTAAAAGAACAAAACAGGAATCAGAGCAGCTTCTGGCTGTTTGACTGTAGTTTAAAAATGGATCTCTGCTCAGGTGTAAGAGGAATCACCTAAGAGAATCTGCACCCAAACTCAATTCATAGCTGTCAAAAAAAAACTATCTCAGTATCAGACGTCTACAACCTTGAACCTTTGTAATGACCTTCAACCCCTAACATCATCAAGATCACTAAAACACCTCTGGGGACTTCGATGGTTCTTCACTGGCTCCACCGAGATGTTTATTTAGTTGAGGGGCCCCTGAGGAGCTGCAGGGTCCATCTGCTGGCTTGAAGGTCTGTTAATATCCTGACTCATAACAGAGCACCAAAGCTCACTGCAAATCAACAGACTCATTACAGAGAACAGACTCGCTACAGAGTGGACAGACTCACAAAAGAGCGACAGGCTCGCTACAGAGCGACAAGCTCACAGTAGAGCCAACAGGCTCACTACAGAGCGACAAGCTCACAACAGAGCAATAAACTCACTACAGAGCAGCAGGATCATAGCAGAGCGACAGGCTCATAGCAGAGTCACAGGCTCACAGCAGAGCAACAGGCTCATAGCAGAGCAACAGAGTCATAGCAGAGCAACAGGCTCACTAGAGAACAACAGACTCTCTATAGTGCAACAGATTCTCTATAGTACAACAGGTTCACTACAGACAGACAGGCTCACTATAGAGTGACAAACTCACAACAGAGTGACAGACTCTCTATAGTGCAACAGACTCTCTATAATGCAACAGGTTCAGTACAGAGACACAGGCTTGCTACAGAGCGACAGGCTCACTACACAGCAACAGACTCGCAACAGTGTGACAGGTTCACTACAGACTGAGAGGCTCACTATAGAGTGACAGACTCATAACAGAGTGACAGACTGTCTATAGTACAACAGGCTCACTACAGAGTGCCAGGCTCACAGCAAAGTGACAGACTCTCTATAGTGTGACAGACACAATAGTGCCAACAGTCTCTCTATAGTGTGACAGACTCAATAGTGCGAGAGACTCTCTATAGTGCAACAGTCTCCCTATAGTAGGACAGACTCTACAGTGCGACAGACTCTCAATAGTGTGACCCACTTTGTCACCAGGAAGCTGAAGCTGAGGTGTCTCTGTCTCCGTCTGAAGTCTTCTGCATGTGTTTTTAATTAATTCAGCTGGAAACTCGACCCCACTGCAGCTGCAAACCATGTTCACTTCTCCAGACCTTCTTGTTCCAAACGTTGAAGAAGTTGACAAACATCCAACATGTTCGGTACTGACTGACTGAAGGACTCGAGGGATCATCTGAGTTTGGATGGCGACTGTTTCGTGGCACAAAGAGAAACTCGTTAATGGCATCCCAGAGCAAAAAAGGCTCATTTAAACCTGGAAAGAGAGAGAAGGAGTGAAAGAAGATGAGACAGATACAGAGAAATAATAATGAAAACTGAACAACACCAAGGAAAATGAGAAAATAAGCAGAGCAGGATAATCTAGGTAGAGTCCAATAAAAGAGACCGGGGTAGAGAGGCGGTTAAGGAGCTGCAGGCCTGAATGACAAAGTCACCATTAAATCAGGACAGAGTCTCCAGCCTGGAGCAGCTCAGCTGGCTCCATTACAGCCCAGTAATTAGAGGAAGAACACAAACCTCCCAGAGAAGCATCCTGCAGACGCGCTGCATCGACTGCAGTGTTAAACTAACACTGTGCAGAGTGTGAAATCAACTCAACCATAAGGGAAATTAACTCATTCATTGTCAGTTAACACTAAGAGTCAATGCAACACTTGGTTAAACACTGTTTTGAATGGGGTACTTACACTCACTGCAGTGTTAAATTAACACTGTGCAGAGTGTGAACTCAACTCCATCATAAGGAAAATTAACTAATTCATTGTCAGTTAATACTAACAGAGTCAATGCAACAGTTGGTTAAACACTGTTTTGATTGGGGCGATTTACACTCAGTGCAGTGTTAAACTAACACTGTGCAGAGTGTGAAATCAACTCCATCATAAGCCAAATTAACTAATTCATCGTCAGTTAACACTAACAGAGTCAATGCAACAGTTGGTTAAACACTTTAGAATGGTGCTATTTACAGTCACTCACAGAATTAACTCTGGAACTGGAATTAATCTGAAAGCTGCTTATCCTGGAACAATTTCCTTTAAATTTTGGATGATACACTCCATTCCACTGAGTGCACAATTTCATATTTTTAACATTTTTTTTTACTTATCTCTTTATTAGCAGCCACTCTGCTCCGTGTCTGCCTGATCTGATCCCTTCAGGTCTCAGTAGCTAAATAGTGTGGAAATTTGAATGTTGAATGGGGCGGGGCTGGGAACTTAATGGTGTCTTGACATCTTGCGGCACCTTTTGGCACCTTTTGGTACTGTTGGCGCGGTGCTAGTCTTCATACTAAATACATCATATTTTGCCATTTTACTTTAGAATATTTAATAATTGTGTGACAGTGATATTAGCTGATGGACAAACATTACAAAACAGTTTTATTTGCAAACAAAGTCAACAAATTCAATTTCAAGTGACCTACATCCAAGCTAGCACAGCATTGGGGCTAGCTTGGCTAGCACAGGCGATGATAATTGTTTGTTGCCAATAATCTGGTTTGCAAATTAATAATAACAGCATTTCTTGTATATTGATTTTGTGAATTGTTTTGTAATTTGTGTCTGTAGCATGGCCCAAGCAGAGGGTCACCCTTTTGAGTCTGGTCTGCTTGAGGTTTCTTCCTCAGAGGGAGTTTTTCCTTACCACTGCTGCTCTGGGTGCTAGTAAGGTTAGACCTTACTTGTGTGAAGCGCCTTGAGGCAACTCTCTTGTGATTTGGCGCGATATAAATGAAAATAAATTGAAATTGAAAAATAAATTGAAATAATTACCTACATTTTGTTCTTCTCTTGACCCAAAGATCAACAAGCCAGCTTTAATTATTTGTGTGTTCAAAAGTTCATCACAATTTGAATAAAATTAAACCATTAAATAGAACGCCCCCTGGTGGAAATTCATAAAATAGTAAACTGAAGTTTGACATTTTGTAGCTTTTTTATGTGCATAATTTTCATGACAGTTTTTTTATATTACTATTTATAACCCTCCCTCTTCTCCTAACCATAGCCATAACCCCCCACCCCAGACCTAGAGTGCTTTAATTGAGAGAGTGGCGACATGACAAGTCCAAAGAAAAAACGGTCACACTGTTAAAGTGTCTGCATGTAAATCCAGATATTTTATTTATTTATTTGCTGAAAATGCCAGATTGTTGTGCATTTGGAGGCACAAATAGACACAACAAGGGCTTCGAGATGTACAGATTCCCGTCAGATCCGAACAGAAGAAACATTTGGGAAAATAAAGTCAGCCGTGTGGGATGGAAGCCGACAAAGCTGCCAAAGCTTTGAGAGGCAAATTTATTGTTCAGTCCCATGTACAGTAAAACTCACCTAAACCGTCATCATATAAATCAGATATTCACAGTCACCGAACAAAAAAGCCCCAAATTTTTTTGTGTGATTTTCCATGTAATTAACACTGTATATAACGGATTATGTATAAAGGATTTTCGCTCACATCAGATAAAATGTCACGTCAGATCGTAATGTATTTCCATTAAAAACCCAGAGCAGTCTGGACGTGCACAGTAACAGAGGTACAAATTCAAGTTCAGCTCTGACACTCGCTGATTTCAGGAAAGAGGGACCGGAGTCATTTCTGTGATTAAAAGTCTGACCATTTATTTTTTCACACCATGTTCAGACTTGGACCCGCAGCCTGACGTGCACCTGTTAAATCAGACACAAAATAAAAGGCTGTGATTTGACACATTTCTGCTTTCAGTCCTTCGTCTGCCATCATATTGTAGCGGGATGAAAGTCCCGGGTACCAATTGAAAAGACGAGTTCCCCTTTGGCTGACCTGGTAGAGGAACGGTCTTTTGGTGCGAGCCACGTGGGTTCGATCCCCCACCGTCGTCCCGGCCACGAAGGTCCTGCTGCTTCAATCTGGCGTCACGAACAGGATGTGGATCACAGAGTATGCTAACATGCACCTGTGACTTAGTCCAGTATAAGTATGTATAAGTATAATCCAGAGACAGAGAACTTTAAAACTGTCACGCACGTTGTTGCATGACACGGAGTTACAGAGCTGCAGCTGCATAAATCAGGCTTTAAATTAATTAAATAAATCATCATAAATTGTAAATTTATGCAAATTTAATAGTTTAACTATTTTTATATTTATTTTGATAGCACCTGTACCTGGAGGTGTTGCTGTATGTGGTTAAATTATTTTTTAAAAATGTTAAAAGGTTCATTCAGTAGTTCAGCAGTTGGACCCAAAATGGCGCCATGTTTTCCTTTGACGCCACTCTCTCTATCTAGGCACACTAAGCAATATCATCTTATACTGCCCCCTAGTGGAGGACTGTGTAAACTCTTCGTATCTGGGAGGAAGTCCTGATGAACGTGACTGATGAGATTTACTAACAATTACAAAATAAACAGTTCATTAGTTAGTTAGATAGTGTCATGTTGCATACAGCTGCTTCGATACAATGTTACGTTTTCAAATGATCAAAAAGAGCAATTTAAAAATTTACTCGCCATAAAACACTCAAAGAGAAAACGTTAAAATGAGTAAATAACATTAATCAGAGATAAAGGTAATGTTATCATGAATTATATTCTTGTTTGTTTGCTTGTTTCCTGTCGTGTTCAGGTGTTTTTTTTTTTAATGCAGAACCCCAAAAACTTGCTGTTGCCGAGATAACGGCTAAAAACATATGACGTCACGTCATTAAGGTTTGATTTACTGGTGGTTTGATCGCTCTGTATTAATACGTCACTTTTGTTTTACAGAAGTGATTATTGATCAGCGGTGTGAGCACAAGCTGCTGTTCATTTGCAGACCTTTGCTGCCCTCTAGTGGTCGAGGCGTGTATTATACGCAAAGAAAAAACTGACAGGATCTTATGATTCACTTCAAGCACAAAATAATAATTACTTAGCACGTGAACCTTTACTTAACTCTTGTGGGAACATTTTGTTTTTCGAATTGACAGATTATTTTCCTGTAACTTCCCAAAAATTGGAACAAGAAAAAATAAAGTTGATTATTGTGAGAAAATGTTCACAGACCGTTTGGATGACACTATGATCGTCATGGAAATAACAGATAATCTGTGTGTGTGAATTTGTTCTGGATCCAGACTAAGATCTGGGTTTTCAGTGTCTTCCTGGACTCATCCATCAGAAGTGTCTCTGTTTGTGGTGAAAGTGATGAACTTGGAGACATTCGTGTTCATGTCTCTGGGTCCTCGGCCTTTGAGATCTAAAAGATCTTATGGAGTCATGAGGTCAAAGGTCAGAGGTGTTCAGTGATGCTGATACCTTTTCAGGAGAACATAGGTCCAAGTCTTCAGGGTCCTGGTACGTCCTGGCTTCCTGTCTGGTTGTCAGACTTGGACTCTAACCAGTGTCCTAAGGTCAGGATTGGATGTCTTTGGCCCCAGGACTCTGTGGAGGATTTTTGGGTCCTGCTGGAATGACTTTGTGAGACTCAGATGAGGAAGATCACTGACACTGTGAGGGAACATCAGACACCACTTTTAGTCCATGCGGGGAGTTTCTCTGGACATGATCCAGGACACAGGTGTCTCAGTGTGGAGGACCTCAGAGACTGGAGAAGGACAAGGACATGCTCACGTTTCACCTGACCAAGGACACACCCCGTTTCACCTGGCTGCAGCAGGTCATGGTTACTTTGGAGAAGTGGGGATGGATCTGTTGTCTGTCCGAGTGGTTGCCATCCAGGACCCAGGCTGGTTCTTGGTGGACACAGAGATTCGCTGCACCAGCTCATGCTTCCAGAGCCAGACCTATTATTATTAAGTATTTAATTACTTTACATATTAAAATATCAACATTTCTTAAAATGTTTAAATCACACTTTTTACTTTCCATCCAGTTTTTAAATTAATCTTTATTTATCTCAAGTTTTATATTTATATATTGGACTTTTTCCATGTATGGAAATTGAATGAATTAAATTTAATCACATTTTTTAATGACGAAACTGTTTCTTTCAAACTGATCTGATTTTATTAAAAATAATCTATTCTTCAGTGGGTGGTTTTAGACACTAGGGGGAGCTGTTTGATCCACATACCGCTCTAAATGTAAAGGACTTACACGCACGCACACATTAACACAAATTCAGGCAGTTTTGCATCTCCATCGGCCAAAACTATAATTTCTTGGAGGTTGGAGAAAGTTATTTCTTGAAGGTTCATTCAAAGGTTCATTCGTATGTCCATTTGTTCGTAGGTTTGTTCATTCATTCATAAGTTTGCTCGTTCATAGGTTCATTCGAAGGTTCGTTTGTTCATTTGTAGGTTCATTCAGTCATAGGATCATTCATTCATAGGTTTGTTTGTTCGTAGGTTCGTTCCTTCATAGGTTTGTCCATTCGAAGGTTTGTGAGATCGTAGGTTTGTTTGTACGTTTATTCATGCATAGGTTCATTTGTAGGATCGTTTGTTCATTCTTAGGTTCATTTGTAGGTTCGTTTGTTCATTCGTTCATTGGTTTGTTCGTTTGTAGGGCTCGTTCGTAGGTTTGTTTGTATGTTCATTTATTCATGCATATGTTCATTTGTAGGATTGTTTGTTCATTCGTAGGTTAATTCGTTTATAGGTTCGTGAGTTTGTAGGTCCGTTTGTTCATTCATTGGATTGTTCATAGGTTCATTCGTTCATAGGTTCATTCATACTTTTGTTTGTAGATTCATTCGTTGGTTCATTTGTTATTTACACATTCAAACGATTCTGTCGTAAAATTATTGAGTTTCATCATATAAGGACCCAGAAACCCCCCCCCAAAAAAACAAAACAAACAGTTTGTGTTCTGTGACTGGCTATGACTTATTGATAAAACCCTGTGGGCGGAGCCAAACACAATTTCTGGTCGGTTTTCCCAGTGTTCCTCGGTGCGTTGCCTGCAGTGCTGTTGGCGCCCTCGAGGCCCAGTGAGCGACGGTACGCGGCAGACAGTCTGTACAGGACATCGGGCCGCGGGCCGGGATGGGTGTCGGCCTTCTGCGTCATCAGCATCTCAAAAAGCGTGCTGACCTCAGACAGCAGAGCCCCGCCCAGTGGGCTGTCCTTATCCAGCGCCTTACCTGAGAGGAAGTAAAAGAGGTGGAGTCACACTGTGCTTGTTTACAAACATCACAGATTAGACCCCTCCCACCACATTAACCCGCCTCCCTGTCCATCACCACAGTTTACAGAACAAAACACAAACCAAAGGTGGAGAAGGAGGAGGAGTCTAAGCCATCCCGGGGGAGGAGCTCGCTGTCAGTGGACGGAGGTCCATTAGGGACAAAAACATTGTCATGGTAATTGCCTGCGAGTGGGAGAGAGAGTCTGGCCATCCAGGCGGGGTCACCACCGTCCGAGAAGACGTCATCTGCAAAAAGAAAACATTTGATCAGTGAAACTAAAACATAAAAGTGTCGCTCAGTGAGGTATAAAAGGTATAAAAGGTCGAACTGCCCCTAGAATGTGAGACCACATCTGTCGGACTTACCTCCACCCGCAGTATTCAGTTTGTGAGACCTCCTCCACAGGAATTAGTGTGAGTGAGTCAGTGAGTTAACGAGTTCATCCCAACCACCAATATCTCCATAAATAAATAAATAAATTGTTCCATCTTTTCTCTCTCCAAAATAAAACACCACATTATGGAGACAAACTCTGTAGATTATGGTGAACTTTGATGCATCACATCAGTCAGAAGAGCAACTTTGTTTCCTCTATGTAAAATCCCACAGACGTGTCTGCCCCCTGCTGGATGGTTTGTGGATATTGGACAAATTATTAGAACTCATGAATAGCTGCGCTTGAAACTGAGGAAGTTCATCTACTTCCTGAACACCTCATGTGTTCCTCACTTTGCTCTGCCCAGCTAACAAGCTAGCAACTGTGGAAAGAAACATGATGTTGAGTATGTGGACAAACTCCAAATATAGAACAAAATGGAAATGTAAAATCTGAAGTAGACAACAGATAGAACCTGAGGCCATATACTACGGTGTGTAATGTGCAGGGGTGGAGTCTCTGATTTTTTTTTTTTTTTTTTTTTTTTTGGTCAATAATGGTGTTTCTCAGGGATACGTTCTGGATCATGTCCTGTTCAGTGTTAGGTTGTAGAAAACAATGGTTTAGGCTTCTTTCTCCGTGAGGAAAGGTTGACTGACTTCACAGGTTGTGATCTTTGAGGAGCTGACTGAGGAATGTGTGTGTCTGGGTTTGAGAATGTCCTGGATCAAGACAAAGATCCAGGATTTCAATGACACGTGAACAGTTACATTGTGAGACTCAGATGAGGAGGATCGCTGACACTGGCGGGGTGAATTGTAGAGCAGGTAGCTGAGGAGATGAGGAGCTGGTCTGCAACATGTAGACCTGGGTTCACATCCCGCTTACGCTGTCTGTTTCTTTGGACAAGACAGTCAGTCCACCAGCTGTAAACGTCCTGGTGTCCTGACGAGATGAACTACCCGTTGAAATAAACTCCACCGCACAACTGCACATGCACACGCATGTGCATCTCTCTCTACCCAGACTTTAAAATATCATTCCACAGAGACGGCTCTCACTAAAGTGGTGAATGATCTTCTGCTTGCAATGGATTCAGACGCCTCTACTGTTCTCATGCTGTTAGATCTTAGTGCTGCATTTGATACCGTGGATTATCATATTCTACTCGTTAGGCTGGAGAATCATGTTGGGATTACTGGGAGTGCTTTTGCGTGGTGACATCATACCCGACTAGTCATTCTCACTGTGTTTTGTACAATAACACTACCTCTAACCTTAGTGACATGAAATTTGGGGTTCTACAGGGGTCCGTCTTAGGCTCCCTGCTTTTTTTCCCTTTATAGCACCCCTTGGGCACATATTGCGGTGTTTTCGGATTACCTTTCACTACTATGCTGATGATACTCACTTATACATGCCGATAACTGCTGGTAATCTCAACCACATAAAATCCTTAGAAGATTGCCTTGCATCAGTGAGAAGCTGAATGTCTAGTAACTTCCTACTTTTAAACTCTGATAAGACTGAAATGATGGGTCTTGGTCCAGTGAGACACCGACATCAGTTTGACCAGCTCACGCCTAGCCTAGGCTCATGTGTCCTACATCACACTGACAAAGTGAGGAAGCTTGGGGTATTTTTTGATCCTACGTTGTCCTTTGACCTCCACATTATAGATATTACAAGGAGTGCTTTCTTCGACCTGAGAAATATAGCGAAGATTCGTCCCATCCTGTCTATGGCTGTCTATGGCAGCATTAGGGGTCTCCAACTTGTTCAAAATGCTGCTGTCAGACTTTTGACAGGAAGCAGAAAGTTTGACCACATTACACCCATTTTGGCATCTCTTCACTGGCTTCCTGTCCCTGTGAGATCAGTTTTTAAGGTTCTGCTACTAGCCTATAAGATTGTTGACGGACTGGCACCTCCCTACTTAGCTGACCTAATTAAACCCTACGTAGCGGCCCGGGCTTTGCATTCTCAGGCTGCAGGACTACGTAGTGTCCCTAGGTTGAATAAAAAGTCTGTGGATCATAGAGCTTTCTCTTATCGTGCTCCTGTTCTGTGGAATGATCTTCCTGCATCAATAAAACAGTCAGATTCTGTAGAGACTTTCAAGTCCAGACTTAAGACGCACTTATTTTCCCTTTCATATGGCTATCATACTGGCATAGTATGTTACTATGCTTTTTACTCTTTTAATTCATTTTATTAGTAAATGGAGCAGGCCGTGGCCTCAACTTTATCGAAATTCTGGGTCTTTTAGTGAACCTTAGGGCTAGTGGCCAGCGATCACCTTAGTATTTCTTCTGTTTTTCTTGTTGCTTAATGCTGACAAATTATACTGTATTTGTTGTCTTCTGATGCCTGATTCTGTTTTTTCTCTCTGTTTGAGATGTGGCTCCATCCAGAGATGGGGGTGGTGTCTGTTTCTGCAGGCCTCCCATCTGTGCACCAGCATGGACTCCCAGAATTTCCTCAAATTTCCTATTTTTCGTATTGTCATTTGTGTCTGTAACATGGTCCAAGCAGAGGGTCACCTTTTTGAGTCTGGTCTGCTTGATGTTTCTTCCTCAGAGGGAGTTTTTTTTTTTTTTCTTACCACTGTTGCCTGTGTTCTTACTCTGGGGGTTAGTAAGGTTAGACCTTACTTGTGTGAAGCACCTTGAGGCAACTTTGGTGTGATATGGAGCTATAAAAATGAAATAAATCAATTTAATTAAATGGAAATGAAAATTACCACTTTACCGGGCAACACATCTCCCTGTGGAGATGAGCTCCCTGTTATCTAATGACAACATTCTGCTTTAAAGACAGCATGTACATTCAAGTCTTTACTCTTTTAAATTGAAAAGACACTTATTACTGTATTTTTATGCAAAGAAAAACTTGCGTGGTTTTCTTCAGTGGGGGAGCTCAACGTGAAGGGTGAGGTGTGCATTCAACACAGGTAACTGCCGATTTACCCTACAGGGAGCTCATCCCGACAGAACATCGGCCTCGGCTGCAGAAGTAACCTACGTTGGACCGACATCACCTCCAGGGGGAGCTGTGGACTCTCATTCACTTGAGGCTACAGAATCTGGGGTTTCAGCGCCTGCACCAGTGGGCCTCGGCACCTATACTGGACAAATGTTTTTGGTCTGCATATGGAGTTGTTCCAGCAGATGAACTTCCTGACGAGGAATCACAGTCACTACTTGAAGTTGATTTTTTTCCAAATGTGTCCATCTGAGTGCGTGAAGCCTCACGAGGACACAAGTCAGATGTCTTGTTGTAAAGTCTTGTTGTCAGTCTGTCTACAAGATGAGGACGAGGCAGGAAATAGGAAGGAAGCAACACATTGGTTTTATCTGGCTGCTGTCAACAGGCACTTCCTGCCATCCGCGGCTTCCTGGACACCGCCACATGTCTCACTTCATTCATTCATTCACTGCTTGACAACAAGTTGACGTTTGACTTTGTGTCCTGTTTGTGTCATGTTCTTCCTGTTTACGCCTCCATTTCTCCTCAAACTGAAGTTTGATTCCCCCCCCCCCCTTGGAACTCTTCAAATTTACAGAAATCTGCCCGGCATTTGACAAATGCCCTTCTGTATCAGTTTGTTCCCATGTCTCAGAAAGTCCTCACTGAATTCTCAGTTCTCATTATGTTGGTTTGTTTGTCAGTTTGTTTGTTGATTTGGTGGTTTGTCGGTTTGTTTGTTTGTTGGTTGGTTAGTTTGTTTGTAAGTCTGTTTGTCAGTTTGTTGATTGGTTGGTTTGTTTGTTGGTTGGTTGGTTTGTTTGTTGGTTGTTGGTTTGTTTGTAAGTCTGTTTGTCAGTTTGTTTGTCGGTCAGTTTGTTTGTTGGTTGGTTTGTTTGGTTTGTTGGTTGGTTAAATGGTAAATGGACTGCATTTATATAGCACTTTTTCCTCTGCATCAGACGCTCAAAGCACTTTACACACTAATGCCTCACATTTAACTCCATACATACTAGGTACTCACTACACACCAGGAGCAACTAGGGGATTAAGGACCTTGCCCAAGGGGCCTTAGTGATTTTCCGGTCAGGCTGGGATTTGAACTGAGGATCCTCTGGTCTCAAGCCCAACGCTTAACCACGAGACCATCACCTCCCCTAGGTCTTGGTTTGCTTGTTTGTTTGATGGTTGGTTGGTTTGTGTTTTTTGTTGATTTGTTTGTTGATTGGTTGGTTTGTTTGTCTGTTTGTTTGTTGGTTTGTTTGTTTGTTTTCCCGGTCCCGTTCTTGGTGGTGCCTGACATCTATAATTTATTTTTACATGTATCTAGGACATTCCACATCCCAACAGCCAGGGGCTGTGAGCATGGACCGGGCCGCCGGGCCACCCGCCCTCGACCGCCACCCAATCCTCTCTGCACCCGACCCCCATGGCCCCCTCTGCAGGTGGTGAACCCACAGGAGGGCGGGCCCACGTTGCTCCTTCGGGCTGAGCCCGGCTGGGCCCCATGGGCTAAGGCCCGACCACCAGGCGCTCGCGCGCGAGCCCCAACCCCAGGCCTGGCTCCAGGGTGGGACCCCGGCTCCACCATACCGGGCGACGTCTCGGTCCTTGATCTTTCACTGGTCATGGAGGTTCTGAGCTGCCCTTAGTCTGACCTGTCACCTAGGACCTGTTTGCCTTGGGAGACCCTACAGGGAGCACAAAGCCCCCAACAACATAGCTCCTAGGATCATCCGGGTACGCAAACTCCCCCACCACCATAAGGTGGCAGTCACTCGGGAGGAGCTCGGAGTTGAGCCGCTGCTCCTCCACGTCGAAAGGAGTCAGTTGAGGTGGCTCGGGCATCTTTTCCGGATGCCCCCTGGACGCCTCGCTGGAGAGGTGTTCCGGGCACGTCTCATTGGGAGGAGGCCCTGGGGAAGACCCAGGACATGCTGGAAGGATTACATCTCTTGGCTGGCTTGGGAACGCCTTGGGGTTCCCCCGGAGGAGCTGGGGGAGGTGTGTGTGGATCGGGAGGTCTGGGCGGCTTTCCTTGAGCTGCTGCCCCCGTGACCCGACTCTGGATAAAGCGGAAGAAAATGGATGGATGGATGGATGGATGTATCTAGGAGATATCTGTGAAAGTTTATCAGATTTTGTGAGCGTGTGTCTCGGGTTGGCGATTTCAGCGGGATGGTGAAACAGTTAGCACTGCTAGCTGTTAGCGATGTCTGTGTTTACAGTCTTATTGGCGGTTTCTGGACAAATGAACAAACACAAATGTGATGATGGCGATCAGGCGTTTAATGACGTCACGTGGAAGTTGTGGAATTTTGGCGCGTAGAAGCAGATGAAGTTCTCTGAAGCATCTCGAGACAGCAGGACGAGATTCATCTCGACTTCGGGATGACGTCCTGTGTGTCTGCAGGAAGACAGACTTTCTTACTCGTTCTCTGCTGCTTCAGTTTCATTAGCCAAGAGTCAGAAATGAAGACAGAAGCATGTCCACATCAGTGTCCCACTGTCCACTGTACTCATCTTTTACTGGAACAACATTTTATAATCTGAATAATGTCTCCACCTGCTGCATGCTGGGATACGCTCCAAAACCACTAAACAACCCGATTGAAAAAAATGGAAGACGAAGGACAGATAGACAGACGAAAGATGGACAACAGATGGCTCATAAAACAACTACATTAAGGTAAGTCTTTGGTTATTTCTGAGATGTCAAAGGCCAGCGGCAGGTGAACCAGTTGGTTATTTTACAAAGTGTCAAAGGACACCGGCAGGAGGAGGGGTTGGTTATTTTACAAAATGTCAAAGGTCACCAGCACGAAGAGGGGTTGGTTATTTCTGAGGTATCAAAGGTCACCGGCAGGAGGAGGGGTTGGTTATTTTACAAAATGTCAAAGGTCACCAGCACGAAGAGGGGTTGGTTATTTCTGAGGTGTCAAAGGTCACCGGCAGGAGGAGGGGTTGGTTATTTTACAAAATGTCAAAGGTCACCAGCACGAAGAGGGGTTGGTTATTTCTGAGGTGTCAAAGGTCACCGGCAGGAGGAGGGGTTGGTTATTTTATGAGGTGTCAAAGGTCACCGGCAGGAGGAAGGGTTGGTTATTTCTGAGGTGTCAAAGGTCACCGGCAGGAGGAAGGGTTGGTTATTTCTGAGGTGTCAAAGGTCACTGGCAGGAGGACGGGCTGGTTATTTTACGTGGTGTCAAAGGTCACCGGCAGGAGGACGAGTTGGTTATTTTTGAGGTGTCAAAGGTCACCGGCAGGAGGTGGGTTGGTTAATTCATGTGGTATCAAAGGTCACGGCAGGAGGATGAGTTGGTTATTTCTGAGGTGTCAAAGGTCACCGACAGGAGGACGAGTTGGTTATTTCTGAGGTGTCAAAGGTCACTGGCAGGAGGAGGGTTGGTTATTTTACATGGTATCAAAGGTCACCGGCAGGAGGACGGGCTGTGATTGTGTTTTGTTGTTAACTTGTGTATTTTGTGTTTGTGCTGAATTAAATTGATTTGTTGTGTTTGATAAAGTTTTAAAAAACAAAACATTTAATTTGATGAAATTGTTCCGTTTCATTTTTTTAAATAAATGACAAATTGTCAAACAGAAAAATGTACGGATTTTTTTTTTCAATCTCATTAAGTTAATTGAGTAATTGGTTATTGTTCAATCAATGCGTATAAACGCAGCCTCTAATTTGTTTTTCTGTCTCTGCTAGTTCAGTGTTCTGCCTTCACCCGGAGGTAAACCCCCTCCACTCCCCCGGAGGGCGCCGCCACAATACCAGGAAGAAGCTGTTTAAGGCACACATGGTGCACGCTGTGTCACGACCCACTTACAGATGGCTGTGAATTCTCAGCTCAACAACATGCATTCAACGATAAAATCTCCAAAAACATCTAAAGACCTGGGGTCAAGCCAACGGGTCGTGATGCAAAGATTCCCAGTGGAACTTTAGCCTGGACCACCAAACCCACCAGTACTGGATCCAACAAACCACTAACTCTGACTGCAGCAGGGTGTTCTCAGAAACTGAGAGAACATCCACAAAGGAGATCAGTGAGGGAAGCCACCAAGACATCTAAGACAACTCTGAAGGAGTTCCAGGACCACAGAACCAGACTTCATTGTTGTAGATTTTCTTGATGTGACCTAATGACCTTATGCGGAGGTTTGTCTGTGCGTACCTGTGTTACTCAGCAGGTGGTTAAGTCCCTCCTCCAGCTGCAGGTCAACAGGTGAGTCTCTTCCTGGTTCCCAGTCCACGTCCCCGGCCTCGCTCTCGCCGTGTCCGCTGTCTTTGGTGCTCTGCCAGTCAGAACAGTCCTGACCTCCAAACCTGCAAAACACAAACAGCGTGTTTGTTTATTTGTTTGTTTTTGTCGCCAGCAAACCGCATTTTAAAAATTGTTCAACATAGCAGAGGGAAGGCATTAGCTAGCTCACCAAGCTAAGCACGACAGTATTGCTACATTTGTTTTTACTTAAACAATTTACAAAGATTATCAGTATTTTAAATAACCAATTAAGATCAGTTAAGTGATCGATTATGGAAACTGCTCAAGCATATCTACGGTACGTTGCTAACTGTCACACTCGTGACCTTGCTCATGGTTGCTAAGTTAGTCATTGCCTGGTTTTCAGGAGGTCACCACTTTCCAGAACCAACCTAGATCTGTCCGGCCTCACATGACATCAGGATAAAGGAAAGGAACGTGAGGAAGGTGATAACTAGGGATGGGTATTGATAAGATTTTATCGATATCGATGCCATTATCGATTTCGCTTATCAATCCGATTCCTTATCGATTCCCTTATCGATACCTCTTGTGAATTTTCTGTGTACTAAAAGTAGGCTTTACAGGTTTTCTATGTCAACACAACATTTTAAATTGGTTACTGTATCCTTGATCTCTGGACATAAATAAAAATAAACAAAATCTGTAGTTTTTGTCAAAAGCATTTCCTGTCAGACATTTTGGCATGAATGTCTCTCCGTATTTCTGAGCTGAGCTCAGCCGGCTGCTGCACGTCAGCGCAGGACGTCTCGTTTTGGGAGGAAAAAACGTTTTGATCGATTGCAGTTTGTTTGTGTTACAACGTTTGGAAAGAGATGTAATTTGATTTAAACAGCGTTTCGCTTTGAAGTTATTAATTCCAACTGGACTCTATCGTTCTAACTTGACTCGGCAGAGAGCCGCACAGCATTTGGAGCTGTGAACAGAACGGCGGACGATTCTTGTTTCTTTCTCGCAACAAGACAGGAGTCCCAGTTAGTGACTTTAATCCTCAAGAAAGTGACTCACGATTGACATATTCAGGGATGAAAGTGGTGAAAAACAAAAAAAGCTGAAACCCAAAATTACCCCCAAACACCACCTGCACGAAAATGTCTGAATTCTAGAAGCTCTGAAATGCAATCTGGGACTATTCCAGACAATAAACTGCAGTGAGTGCAGCATCCATTTAGGTCAGAAAAAAAACAGCTTTCCTTATTCAAATTAATTCTAGTAGTATTCTGCTCTTACTAGGATGCAGCAGTTTTCTAGCTTGGCAGATAGTGCTCGAGGAAATCACTGAAGAAATTAACACATTGAAAATATGGTTTGACCGAAACAAATTGTCATTAAACTTAAATAAAACAGGGATGAAGTGGAGGTGTAAGAGTCACTGTTGTTCAAACGAAATAGTTATTTATTTATGTATTTATTTATGTTCATTGTTAATTGGTTTTATCTTTTCTGTTGTGTTTTGTTTTATCAGGTTCTTTTTGTCTCTTTCTCTAAAATTGTATTGTAGTGTTATTAATTATTACTATTATTGTTGCTATTATTATAATACATAAAAATAAATTTAAAAAATATTACAATTTGTAATACATTTGACTCTTTTACGACAACAAACGCTGAGCCATTAATTATACAGAAAACAAATGCACACAAATGTGCTGAGATGCGAACAGCTTAATGCCAACTTTAACATTGAAAACTAGAGGTTGGCAATACTGGAAATTTTGGTATTGATCCATTACCAAGTAAATACAGGCCCAGTATCGCTGATATTGATACCGATACTTTTTCATATTTAAGCTTCATAGATCCAGTGGATCCAAAAGACCTTGGATAGAATTTCGCCAAACATTGTACGTGACAACAAAATACTTTATTATCACAATCAACAATTTTATTTAAAAAAATATCACTCAACACAAGTTAAAACAAAATCTCCTGAGGTAGATGGCTGACAAACCACAATACAAGGGTGCGCTGCTCCGTGTTGTGTGATACAGCGCAGCGCTGCTCTTACAGACAGAGAGTAGACTTTGATGAATCTGCGTGCGCAGCAGTCAGTGCGTGCGGGAGAGAAAAAAGCTTGAGTATCGACCTTGTACACAAGAATCATTCAATATCAATACCAGAGTTGGTATCGATATTAGGATCGATCCACCCACCTCTATTGAAAACGCCATAGACATACTAATGCGTTAGCATCGGTCTCGTTTTTAAGTTATAAAACACATCTATCAACTGTTTCAGAAGACCATAACAGGTTGGTTTAACATAAAAAAGGTAAATATTACTCACAGACATACGAGGGGTGTCAATAAAGTATAGGTCCTTTTTATTTTTTTCAAAAACTATATGGATTTCATTCATATGTTTTTACGTCAGACATGCTTGAACCCTCGTGTGCATGCGTGAGTTTTTCCACGCCTGTCGGTGACGTCATTCGCCTGTGAGCATTCCTTGTGGGAGGAGTCGTCCAGCCCCTCGTCAGAATTCCTTTGTCTGAGAAGTTGCTGAGAGACTGGCGCTTTGTTTGATCAAAATTTTTTCTAAACCTGTGAGACACATCGAAGTGGACACGGTTCGAAAAATTAAGCTGGTTTTCGGTGAAAATTTTAACGGCTGATGAGAGATTTTGAGGTGATACTGACGCTTTAAGGACTTCCCACGGTGCGAGACGTCGCGCAGCGCTCTCAGGCGCCGTTGTCAGCCTGTTTCAAGCTGAAAACCTCCACATTTCAGGCTCTGTTGATCCAGGACGTCGTGAGAGAACAGAGAAGTTTCAGAAGAAGTCGGTTTCAGCATTTTATCCGGATATTCCACTGTTAAAGGAGACTTTTTTAATGAAAGACATGCGGACGGGTCCGCACGTCGGGACGCAGCCGGCGCGGTGCGGCGGCACAGGAAAAACACCTCCGTGTTGATAACCATTTGTAAAATCCAGGCGGCTTTTGATGGCTTTCAGTGGAGTGAGTATATGAGAAATTGTTTAACAGCAGGACATGTTCCAACTTGTCCTTAAGGCTTCCAACAGAGGTGTTTTTCCTGTGGCGGAGCCTCGCAGCGGCTGTGAGCCGACGCTGCAATCCGTCCGCACGTCTTTCATTAAAAAAATCTCCTTTAACAGTGGAATATCCGGATAAAATGCTGAAACCGACTTCTTCTGAAACTTCTCTGTTCTCTCACGACGTCCTGGATCAACAGAGCCTGAAATGTGGAGGTTTTCAGCTTGAAACAGGCTGACGACGGCACCTGAGAGCGCTGCGCGACGTCTCGCACCGTGGGAAGTCCTTAAAGCGACAGAATCACCTCAAAATCTCTCAACAGCCGTTAAAATTTTCACCGAAAACCAGCTTAATTTTTCGAACCGTGTCCACTTTGATGTGTCTCACAGGTTTAGAAAAAATTTTGATCAAACAAAGCGCCAGTCTCTCAGCAACTTCTCAGACAAAGGAATTCCGATGAGGGGCTGGACGACTCCTCCCACAAGGAGTGCTCACAGGCGAATGACGTCACCGACAGGCGTGGAAAAACTCACGCATGCGCACGAGGGTTCAAGCATGTCTGACGTAAAAACATATGAATGAAATCCATATAGTTTTGAAAAAAATAAAAAGGACCTATACTTTATTGACAGACCTCGTATGCTCTTTAGGGTTTTAGCGGGGAAAAATTAAGATAAAGAGAAATAAAACAAAAAACCAACAAAGCAGCAGATCAAAGCACTGCTTCATTGGTTCAAGGTTCAAAGCAAAGCCGCGCTGCAGAAACGGTTGATTACAGACCCACCACAGGGTCTGTAATCTATGTAGAGAAATTATCATTTTCCTGACAAACACCACCAAAAACAACGCCCGTTCTGAAGGACTGATAAGGGAATCGTTAAGCAAAATTCAAAGACTATTCGCCCAACCGTTGGGCAGATAAATATAATGTCTTACCTTATTCACCCAACCATGATCGTGTAATTGACACGTTTTGTGCATCTAAGCTACGTGTTTTTACAACACTTTTTTAAGGATCTATTGGGGCATGAAAAGTGGCGTATGTTTGACACATTTAACTGCACTGTCTTTAATTACTGCGAAAAAAACACCACAATGGATGAAAGCAGACAAACGTCACAAGTATTTTGAATGGAAGCCTGTTAACGACGACGAAACAGTTTTTATGAACAAAATGCTGCTTGTTGCCTGTAAGATGGTGTTAGTTTGACACAGTTCCGTGGGTGTGATGAGCCAAACAGAACCGCTTTAGATCACAGCTCCTCTGCGGGCTGCAAACCCTGCCGCAGCCGGCGAGAAAATATCCGCCCTTTTTCCCCCCGTTGAAACCGGAAGTGAACTTACAAGCACGCCCATTAGTCGGTTGTGGTTGGCCGTATATGCTCGCATATTTACTTTATTGAACCAACGGTTGGGCGTATACCCACTCTGTAAGCAAAAAGGTTATTGAGGTCGATAGATTGAATCATTTTTTAATGATACCCGAAAAGAACCCGTTCCCAATATCCATCCTCAGATAAAGGAAAGGAACGTGAGCAAGGTGATAAAGAAAGGAACGTGAAGAAGGTGAGGAACATGAAGAAGGTGACAAAGGAAAGGAATGTAAGGAAGGTGAGGTTAGGGGTAGGGATTGTCTCGTGGTTAAGCGTTGGGCTTGAGACCAGAGGATCTTCGGTTCAAATCCCAGCCTGACCGGAAAATCACTGACATCAGGGTGAATGTGAGGCATTGATATGTAAAGCGCTTTAAGCATCTGATGCAGATGGAAAAGCGCTATATAAATACAGTGAGGAACATGAGGAAAGTGAGAAAGGAAAGGAATGTGAGGAAGGTGAGGAACGTGAGGAAGGTGAAGGTGACCAACCTGCGATGAGAGTATTTGTTTCCGCGGAAGTTTGGCCTGGGCTGCAGCTGTCCCTGCCGGAGGAGGGAGAGGAGCTGGGAGATCTGCTGCAGAGAAGACGAGGAGTAAGTTGATGGTTAAATGACAAAGTCCTGTTTCATAGTCGGTCCGTAAGTATTTGGACTGACATTTAAATGCAGCTACCCAAATCTTCTTATCAAGTCAACTTTTAGCTTCAATTCAAAAACATCACATTAAAAACTGAAAAATTACAGACATCAGAAACCCAACAGCCCAAATATACAAATCATCACTTTTACAGCCAGCTGCTTGTAGAGCAGTCAGAGGACGAACACATGAACATCTTCTTGGACTTCACATCCATCAGTCATGAAGACAAACAGTCTGGTGCTGTAGAGTAAATCTGTCTGGAGGAGGACCTTCTCAAAAACTGTGACCTTGCAAGATGATCAGTGAGGGAAGCCACCAACATGCCTAGAAAACTCTGAAGGAGTTTGGGCTTGTGTGGCTGAGACTAGAGAAATTGTGCACAGTGAAATAACTGTTCATGTCCAGTTTTATAGCTTGATGGTGGAACAAAGAATTTTAATAAAAGAAAACAGATCAAATCTCAGCTCTTCTGGCTGAAGTTTCATGTTCGTGAAGTGAAATTTCAAACTAACCAAATATACAAGTGTGGAAAACGCTAATATATTAGCACTCTGCTCCAACAGCCAGTTCTGTAAAATGATACTTTCTTGAAATATTAAGTTTAAAAACTGGACCAACACACTGAATAACCCAAATGGATTCACTTCAATCGCTCCTTATCTGGGCAGAGACTCTGCTAACTAGCCTAGCACAGCCAGTTACCATGTAGCATGCACATGGAATGTGCAGATGTTCTCCTAAAATGTGATCTTCTTCCAGCTCTTCTGATATATTTGTCACCTCAGTAACGTCACTGTTCTTAATCAAAACCTTCAGTCTTTTTGTTTTGTTGTTGTTCCTCTGCAGGTGGTCACTTTAATGTTGGGGACAAAATCGTGGGGCATCACCGTGACATCATAAAGCATGTATTATCTGGATGGTGATGAATAGAAACCCTACCCAACCCTAACCTGGCCGCTACCCTAACCTAATCCAACCCCTACCCCAATTTTAACCCTAATCCAACCCCAACCCCAATCTTAACCTAGCCCCTACCCTAACCCAACCCCTACCCTAACCCTAATCCAACCTCTACCCCAACATTAACCCTAATCCAACCCCTACCCCAACTTTAACCTAGCCCCTACCCTAACCCAACCCCTACTCTAACCCAAACTCTACCCAAATCTTAACCCTAATCCAACCCCTACCCCAATCTTAACCTAGCCCCTCCCTAACCCTAATCCATCCTCTACCCCAATCTTAACCTAGCCCGTACCCTAACCCAACCCCTACCATAACCCTAATCCAACCTCTACCCCAATATTTCAATTTATTTAAATTTTAATTTATTTTCATTTATATAGCGCCAAATCACAACAGAGTTGCCTCAAAGCGCTTCACACAGGTAAGGTCTAACCTTACCAACCCCCAGAGCAACAGTGGTAAGGAAAAACTCCCTCTGAGGAAGAAACCTCAAGCAGACCACACTCAAACGGGTGACACTCTGCTTGGGCCATGCTACAAAACATAAATTACAGAACAATTCACAGAACAATTCACGGACACAACTCCTATCTCTGGATGGAGCTGCACCTTAACCAGAGAGAAAAAACAGAATCAGGCATCAAAAAAACAAGAAATACTGTATAATTTGTCAGCATTAAACAACAAGAAAAACAGAGAAATACTAAGGTGATCGCCGGCCACTAGCCCTAAACTTCACTAAAAGACCCAGAATTTAGATAAAGTTGAGGCCGCAGCCCGCTCCAATTACTAATAAAATGAATTAAAAGAGTAAAAAGCGTAAAACAAAACTGTACCAGTATGCTAGCCATATGAAAGGGAAAATAAGTGCGTCTTAAGTCTGGACTTGAAAGTCTCCACAGAATCTGACTGTTTTATTGATGCAGGGAGATCATTCCACAGAACAGGGGCACAATAAGAGAAAGCTCTGTGACCCGCAGACTTCTTATTCACCTTAGGGACACAAAGCAGTCCTGCACCCTGAGAACGTAAAGCCCGGGCCGGTACGTAAGGTTTAATTAGGTCAGCTAGGTAGGAGGGTGCCAGTCCATGAATAATTTTATAGGTTAGTAGCAGAACCTTAAAATCTGATCTCACTGGGACAGGAAGCCAGTGAAGGGATGCCAAAATGGGTGTAATGTGGTCGAACTTTCTGCTTCGTGTCAAAAGTCTGGGTGCAGCATTTTGAACCAACTGGACACCCCTAATGCTAGACTGTGGTAAACCAGAAAATAGAACACTGCAGTAGTCCAGTCAAGAAGAGATAAATGCAAGGAGCAGGGTCTCAGCATCAGCCATATGTAACGGAGGCCAGCAGGTGTCACTGTGCAGATGTAGTTAGTAAATCTCACTCCAACAGCTCAAAAAGGATTCTCTGGTCACAAGGCCAGAGCCCTGGGTTTTAGCCTTCTGGTTAGAGAGTCCGACTCCCATGCTGGAGCTCGCGGAGTCATAACAACACAACGCAGAGTGCATCGGCTACAATGGTGCCGTGTACCCGGATGGGAGTGAGATTAGGGGGGTGAGTGTAACAGAGGCCAGCAGGTGTCGCTGTGCAGATGTAGTTAGTAAATCTCACTCCCAACAGCTAAAAAAGGATTCTCTGGTCACAAGGCCAGAGCCTGGGTTTTAGCCTTCTGGTTAGAGAGTCCAACTCCCATTGCCGGGAGCTCGTGAGTTCGCATCCGCGAGGGAGCAAATAGGCGGAGTCATAACAACACAACCTAGAGTGCAGCCACTATACATAGACAGGATGGGACGAATCTTTGCTATATTTCGCAGGTGGAAGAAAGCAGTCCGAGTAATATTTCTAATGTGGAGGACAAAGGACAACGAAGGATCAAAAATTACCCAAGGTTCCTCACTTTGTCAGTGTGATGTAGACACACGAGCTGAGGCTGAGCATTAACCTGGTCAAATTGATGCCGATGTCTCACTGGACCAAGAACCATCATTTCAGTCTTATCAGAGTTTAAAAGTAGGAAGTTTCCAGTCATCCAACTTGTCACTGCTGCAAGGCAATCTTCTAAGGATTTTATGTGAACGAGATTACCAGCAGTTATTGGCATGTATAAATGAGTATCATCTGCATAGCAGTGAAAGGTAATCCCAAAACACCGCAATATGTGCCCAAGGGGTGCTATATAAAGGGAGAAAAGCAGGGGGCCTAAGACAGACCCCTGTGGAACCCCAAATTTCATGTCACTAAGGTTAGAGGTAGTGTTACTGTACAAAACACAGTGAGAACGACTGGTCAAGTATGACGTCAGCCATGCAAGGGCACTCCCAGTAATCCCAAAATGATTTTCCAGCCTATCAAGTAGAATATGATGATCCACTGTATCAAATGCAGCACTGAGATCTAACAGCAACAGAACCATACTGGTGTCCGAATCCATTGTAAGCAGAAGATCATTCACCACTTTAGTGAGAGCCGTCTCTGTGGAATATTTTCTAAAAGCAGACTGCAGTGGCTCAAAGAGATTATTCTCAGTAAGATAGTCTACGAGCTGCCGTGACACCACTTTTTCCAGAATTTAGAGAAAAATGACAGATTTGATATCGGCCAATAGTTTGTCAATACACTAGGGTCAAGATTAGGTTTCTTAAGAATGGTTTAATCACTGCAGATTTGAAACATTTAGGAACATATCCAGAAGTTAAGAAAGATTAATAATTCCAGCACAGTCGGCCCAAGAGTTGGCCACAGGTCCTTAAACAGTTTTGTTGGTATAGGATCAAATAACAGGTTGTGCTTTTTGTTGACATTATGAGTTTTGTCAGGCATGCTAGTGAGATACTGTCAAATTCCTGTAAATCTAGGTATAACTCAGTAGTGGCGCCCACATCTATAGCAGGGTGTAGTGGCTGGATTAAGGCATGCCGGGATATGTTTAACCTGATGTCTTCTATTTTCTTCCCAAAGTAATCCAGGAAATCTTGTGCTGTAAAAGGAGAGCGAACTACAGGTGATTGTCCATGCAAAAGTGTTGCCACCGTGTCGAACAAGAACTTTGAGTTATGAGTTGTTTTTGTTGATCAAATCAGAGTAGTAAGTCCGCTTTGTAGCCAATAATGCATGCTTATAGTCTAAGATAGCATCACGCGACGCAAGGTGAAATACTTTTATAATATTTTAAATAATATTTTGAATGACGCCATTTCCATTCTAGACCTCTTGCTTTATGCTTGAGGTCACGCAGATAATCATTGAACCAAGGTGACGGTGATTTGGGGGAGCGCGGTTTTAACACAGGTGGTGCAATCATGTCGAGTGTAGTTTTGAGCACTGAGTTTAAACTATCCACAAGTCTTCTCCTGACTGGTATTGTCAAATGTGAAGCTAAGACATCAGGCAGTCTAGCGTTGAGTTCAGTCTTAGTTGAGGAGTTGATGCATAGCCGTAAAGATATAGAAGGTTGTTGTTCTACTAAACACGGCAGCGAAACTGTAAACTTAATAAGTGAGTGATCAGACACCACTGATGTAAGAGGCATGATGTCAATATTCGTGATAGCAATACCACGTGCGAGAACCAATACCAGGGTATTCCACTAATGTGCGCGAATTCCGAATGCATTGCTGAAATCCTAATGCATCCACAATTTCCATAACTGATTGCAGAGGGGATCAGAAAGCTTAGTTATATGAATGTTAAAGTCAACCAATGATCAGAATGTTATCTACACTAGTTGACAAGTTAGAGATGAATGCACCAAATTCATCTAAGAATTCAGAATATGGCCAAGGAGGCCTATATCAGTGACAAAGTAATACTACTGATTTTTATTCTTCTGACCTTGGCAATGTGTAATTATCCTGAGCAGAGCGGAGAATCAGATGCTCAAACTAGTGATATTGTAACCCCCACAGCTAATTAAGCTAAAACCTAGATTTATAAATAAGAGCAACACCCCCGCCTTGCTTCGCATCACGAGGGACGTGACTAAATGTATATGCTGGTGGGCAGGCCTCATTTAAGGGGAGGACAGCTGTAGGTTTAAGCCAGGTTTCACATAGCCCAATCATATCTAAGTGATGATCAATAATTAGATCATTGATCAACAATGATTTTGAGGACAGTGATCTTATGTTAATGAGACCCAGTCTAAGGACCTCAGTGGGGTTGACAGTTGAAGTGTTTGGGTTTAGGGGTGGTTCCAGAGTAGCATATATAAGATGCCTAGAAGTAGGTTTGGGTTTAAGACATTCCACGCGCGTTGTAGGTAGCAGAAACGAAATCTTTGCTATTGCTGGAACAACCACTGGGCCATCCTCAATTTCAACATCATCCAATATCTAATGGGTATTACGTTTGGAAAGCATATCCCTCTATGATTTTTATGGACACAACTACAGAAGCAGGCCACAGTCTCAACTTGTTGAAATTCCCTCCCTGGCAAATAAACTGCACTATCACCATAGTGGATTTTCTGCACTAAATTTCCCGCTAAGATAATGGATTCCACACACACATTTGTCATAAGCCTTGTAGGGTCTCTAATCACCTGCTCCGTGCTCCTTCTGTAGATTCCTAATGTAACCCTCCCTGTAGAGCTCTATCTATGTTCGCAGACAAGATGGCGGCGCCTTCCCCAGTAGGGTGGAGGCCGTCCGGCATCAGCAAGCCATGGTGGCCCCAGAACGAAGGCCAGTTATCAATAAAGCTAAAGCCTTGCTGTCTACAAAACTGCGCCAGCCACCTATTTAATGTCAGCCTGCTAAACGCCTCATCAGTACCCCGGAAGGGGAGGGGACCAGAGACTATTAATCAATGCTGACACATTGATTAATAGTCACACAATATTAATTGAGCCCCTCCCTAGCCCTAATCCAACAACTACCCCAACCTTAATGCTACTCCAACCTCAACCCCAATCTTAACCCAACCCTTACCCTAACCCAACCTCTACCCCAACCTTAACCCTAATCCAACCTCTACCCCAATCTTAACCTAGCTCTACCCTAACCTTAATCCAATCTCTATCCCAACCTTAACCCTAATCCAACCTCGGCCCCAATCTTAAACTAGCATCTACCCTAACCCAACCTGTACCCTAACCCTAATCTAACCTCTACCCTAACCTTAACCCTAATCCAACCCCTACCCTAATCCAGCACTACCCTAACCCTAATCCAACCCCTAACCTGGGCCAGGATCTTTTGTTACCAATGAAAGCAGGTTCATAACTATTGCGTCAATATTTAAAAGTTGATTTAAACAAGGTAATGTCAGTTTAAAATGGTTCAAAGTAAACTACAAAACCACCTGATGTGTCACCACTGACCCACTGCAGGTCATGGTTATGGTCAGGTGGTCTGTTCCCAACCAGACCAGTAGTCAGGTGAGATGATGGCGTGGACTCGGCACCTGGACAGAAGCCGTTCTAAGGATGTTTCTGTTGCTTTGGATCCATTTAAAGTCAATCATATAAAAATGTTTTAAACTAATTTAACAATGTCTGATCATCTGCAGCCAATTAAATCGTCTTATGTTAATTAAAAGAGGAGATCTTGTAGAAGTTAATGTTCTTTCTTTTGGAAGTAACTGAGCAGAATCATAACTTTGTGTGGACACACATGCACGCGCACTCCATTGGCAGGAAATGGTGGGACGTAAAAGCCTATTCTTCTCGAGTGGCTTCCTTTCAGGATGGACTCGAAAGGCTGGACGCCTGTGTGGAGGTGACACAGTAATCCACATCCTTGCCGCTTCCTCTGCAACCTTCAGGGTGGAGACAAAATGCTAACTGGGGCAACAGGGAGGGAGCAGGGCATGCTGGGTGAAAAAAAAAAGAAAAAAGCTGACCTTGTTTCTGACGGGACCCACGTGAGGATGTGGGAGGGGGTCGAGTTCTTTCTTCCTGCAGGGTGTTGGCAGTGACTTTGGCCCATGATAACAGCATTCCTTTGTTTTAACCAGCGCAGCATTTTTAATGAGCTGGAGAGTAACACCGGAGAGTTAAAACGAGTTAAAATGAGCCTCCATAAAGGTCTGTGTTTGGAAACGGTTCTGTGAGTCTCACTCCATCTGTCCATCTGCTTCTTTATGTTGTTTGACCTTAAAACTAATGTTGTAGTTCTCCAACCCGGTCTTGGTCTTGAGACCACCTTTTCACTTCCTTCCTCTCATCTCGGACATTAAATCAGTTCTACTCCATCTCTCTTTCTGTCGGATGAGTGTCATTATACACGTTAATTAGAAATTATAATAAAAACTTTGTGTTGACTGGCACCAGGAGATCCCAGGGATCCACTAACCCAACTGACCCCCAACAAGGAGTCAGCAACCTGCCGCCTTTAAATCTGGTTTCTTCAACCCTCAAAAAATAAAATAAAATAAAATCTCTTTACAGCATGAATTTAAAAAGAATCATGACACGATTGCAACTTCAGATTTGAGGCGTTTTAAGGTCTTGTTCTTGACTTGTCCCTTCAAAATCCTGAAGTCTTGGTCTTGACTTTGACTCAACATTCACACCGGTCTTGGTGCACACATGGGTTTCGCTGTCAGGTGAAATGTGGGCGTGTCCTTGTTGAAAAGTCCCCAACACTGAGCCGGGACCAAAATGTGGTTGCTGATGTTCCTTCACAATGCAAGTGACGGACCACAATGGAAATAAGTGTTTACGATTTATTGCATTATATGAATATTTTAAAGTACATGATATATTTTTATGTTTTGTACAATATTTTACAAATTAAATTCAATCAATCCATCAGTACTCGTCATGTGAGTCTCCCTAAGTAACCATTCATTTGACATTTGAGGAGCAAAGCTGAGCAGAGGCAGAGCCGACCCGAGGCATACGCCAACTACGTGGTCGCTTAGGGCCTCCACGCCACCAGGGGGTCCCGAGAGCACCGAGACGTGATAAAAAAGTAAATATATACATGAAATTAAAATAATATTGAACGAAATAATTATATTAAACGAAATTGTATTACACCCGAACAAAAATAAATTCATTTTGACAAAATACCAATACTAGGTTAATTGATGCCTCCTGTTGGCTGCTGCCACCGTTGGGCAAATTTAGATGCACCGCTTGGGTCAAGTGGTCGATGACTAATCGTGAGGAAAGAAGTGAGTGCAAGTCATGTCTCAGAAAAGAAATTATCCCTCTGGAGCGGAGAAAAGAAAAAAGAAGTTGGAAGACGATAAAAAACAACAAGACAAAGGTAGGTTTGCATGTCCAATATTACAATTTTTGTTGTCATTATTTGCGAAATGCTCCGTTCGTTTAGTGTAAAGTGCTTTAGGTGTCTTAAAGTCAGAGGCGATTGCTCTAAGACTGCAAGGGAAGCTTCAGTTTCCCCTAAAATGTCAAAAAATCATGTACTGTCATTGAATAAATATATCGCTACAACGCGCTCACTTTTGTTCAGAGCAGCTTCTGAGCACTGGTAACGACGCGGCTTTCCTCTCACTCAAACCCGCAGCTTCACAGTGCTTTAAACTGTGTGGACGCTGAGCGTCCACAGACTTCGATGACACAAAGCATGCAGCAAAACGAGACGAGTCATTGGATAAATCCTGGGTTTTGTCCCGCCCATCGTACGCTCAAGGTGTCTGGGGGTCTATGGGGCAGTAGGCTGGCCTCAGCTCAGCTTCTGTATGATGATTGGATGATCTGTCTGAGGCTGAATTCCTTTTTGATTGACAGCAAAAATCAGCGATCTTTTGGTGTAAACATCCGGGGGAGCATTTTCATTCTGTTCTGAGTTGAACCGGAGACTTTCCTAATCCTCTTAGCCGCATTTTCTTTGTTAAAAACGAGTAGCGACAAATCGAGCTTCTATTTCTGGTGGGTTTTTTTGTAGCTGCTTGTGTTTGGAGACTGACTTCTATCACCCTTTCTGACTTCTATCGCAGTTTCTGTCCCTACCGAGCAGCGGGTGCTGCTGAGCTCCTCCACCGTCACAAAGCACTCACAGGCGGACACACTTCACACTAGCCTCGCTCCAGTCCCACCTAGCGAACTAGCTAGGTAGCAAGCTGCACATAATGGCAGACGGTTTGAATGTTGTGGACCGGATTTTGGTGAAGCCATTTGATAGTCTTCCTTACGAAGAAAAACTTAGAGTTAAACAGCAGGGCAGATCAACTCCTCAGAGTAATTTGGTGCAAAAGGTGGGGAAAAGTAGCTCAGTAGCCCCCAGTGCAATGTTTGTGCATTGCTATGCACAAACATTGCTGTTATGTTGTGGATTTCTATGTTCATTTTGGAGATTATTTAAGTATTGTATTTATTATTTAAGTATTTAATTTTGATTACAACTTTATTTTTCTGTAGATAATGTGAATGTCATTTGATTCTATTTTGTATTTGGATATTGAACATTTTGCACACCATTGCACATCTGAAAGAAATTAAACTATTTAACGTGTTTACTATAAATGCATTCTTCTGCCTGCTGATGTTACTTTCAAATAGTTAAATTATTGAGCCATACTTATACATCACTCTGTATGTAGAAGTTAATTAAAACATATTTATGAGTTTGCTACCCCTTTAAGGTTAAAAACAAGAATGACACCTGTATGATGTAAGATAATTACAAATAATGCTAATGATTGTGGGTACGTTACACACATAACAGTGTAGCCTATGGAATAATGAGGCATCTGGTGTTGAGGTGATGGTAGGGGGGCCCCCAAATGAAATTCTGCTTAAGGCCCCATAAAGGCTTGGGTCGGCCCTGAGCAGAGGATCTCCAGTTGTCACAAATGTGTGAGAAAATTATTGCAATGTTCCTCAAAGAATGATTGGAAGAGGTTTACATATTTCTCCCTCTACAGTGCAGAATATCAATAGATAATTGAAGGAACCTGGAGAAAATTCAGTGCACAAAGGGCACAGGTGCGAGCCGAACCTGAACACCCGTGATCTCTGATCCCTCAGATGACACTCATCAATCGCTGATATAACCACATGGACAAGGGATTACAGTTGTATGTAAAAGTTTGGGCACCCCTGATGATTTCCATGATTTTCCTTTATAAATCATTGGTTGTTTGGATCAGCAAAAAACACAGTGATATTTCAGAAGTGAAATGAAGTTTATAGGATTTACAGAGAGTGTGCAATAATTCTTTAAACAAAATTAGGCAGGTGCATAAATTTGAGCACCCCAACAGAAAAAAATACATCAGTAATTAGTAGATCCTCCTTTTGCAGAAATAACAGCCTCCAAACACTTCCTATAGCTTCCAATGAGAGTCTGGATTCTGGTTGAAGGTATTTTGGACCATTCTTCTTTACAAAACATCTCAGGTTTGTTGGTTTCCGAGCATGGACAGTCCACTTAAAATCACACCACAGATTTTAAATAATATTCAAGTCTGGGGACTGAGATGGCCATTCCAGAATATTGTACTTGTTCCTCTGCATGAATGTCTTAGTAGATTTTGAGCAGTGTTTAGGGTTATTGTCTTGTTGAAAGATCCAGCCCGGCACAACTTCAACTTTGTCACTGATTCATGAACATTTTTCTCAAGAATCTGCTGATATTGACTGGAATCCATGTGACCCTCAACTTTAACAAGATTCCCAGTACCTGCACTGGTCACACAGCCACACAGCATGATGGAACCACCTCCAAATTTTACTGTAGGTAGCAAGTGTTTTTTCTTGGAATGCTGTGTTCCTTTTCAGCCATGCATACTGCCCCTTGTTATGTCCAAATAACTCAATTTTAGTTTCATCAGTCCACAGCACCTTATTCCAAAATGAAGGTGGCTTGTCCAAATGTGCTTTAGCATACCTCAAGCAACTCTGTTTGTGGCGTGTACATAGAAAAGACTTCCTCTGCATTACAGCATCATACAGTATCTCTTTGTACAAAGTGCACTGCATAGTTGAACAATGCACAGAGACACTATCTGCAGAAAGATCATGTTGTAGGTCTTTGGAACAGGTCTGTGGGTTAACTTTGACTGTTCTCACCATCCTTCACATCAGCTTATCTGAGATTTTTCTTGCCCTGCCACTTCGGGCCTTAACTAGTACTGTCCCTGCAGTCTTCCATTTCCTCACTATGTTCCTCACAGTGGAAACTGACAGCTGAAATATCTGAGATAGCTTTTTGTATCCTTCCCCTAAACCATGATGTTGAACAATCTTTGTTTTCAGGTCATTTGATTTAGAGGCTCCCATGTTGCCACTCATTAGAAGAGATGCAAAGAGGGGAAACATTTGAAGATGGCCACCTTAAATACCCTTTCTCATGATTGGATTCACCTGTGTAAGGAGGTCAAGGGTCAATGAGCTTACCAAACCAATTTTGTGTTCCAATAATTAGTGCTAAATGTATTCAAATCAATAAAATGACATGGGTGCCCAAATTTATGCACCTGCCTAATTTTGTTTAAATAATTATTGCACACTTTCTGTAAATCCTATGAACTTAATTTTACTTTTTAAATATCAGTGTGTTTGTCTGCTATATGATATATTTAACTGAAATTTCTGATCCAGACAACCAGTGATTTATAAAGGAAAATCATGAAAATTATCAGGGGTGCCCAGGCGTTTGCAAACAACTGTACTTTGGAAAACCTTTAAGCACTACAATATGGAATTACATTCACCACCACCTAAAAATTTACTGTACAAAAATGAAGCCTCATGTTAAGCTTGTCCAAAAGCAGCTTTGAGGTCTCTGGGCTCTGATGCATCTGGGTTGGACCATGACACAGTGGCAAAATGTATTGTGGTCAGATGAATCTGTATCCCAGATTTTTTTTTTTTTTTTTGGAAGAAATGGACACTATGTGTTCTGGAATGTGGACCAAAGACAAAAAGTACCATCCAGACTGTTACCAGCAACAAGTTCCAAAGCTAGGGTCTGTCCTGGTGTGGGGTTGTGTCAGTGTCCTTGTCAAAGGTCATTTACACTTTGTGAAGCAGCATTAATACAGAAAAGTACACTGAGATTTTAGAGCAACATATGCTGCCTTCAAGAAGATATATTTTCCAGGGATGTCCATGAATTTTGAACAAGACAAAACCACATTCTGTACACATTACAAAGACATGGCTGCAGAAGAAGGGATGGGGCCTGTCCCCAGTCCTGACTGTGTGGAGATGAAAATTGCAACAATGACGCCCCCGTACTACTGGACACCTTAAGATGTGTTTGCAGGAAGAATGGGACAAAATAACACACAACTGAAACTCCTCATCACTTGATGTCCTCAATGCTAAATGCTTTCAGTGAAGGAACGACAACATTACAAAGTGGTAAATGCTTCAGAGTTCAAACGTTTTTTATGTTTAACAGGCCATAAATCTGCATGTGTGTGTGTTATAATAAAGTTGGTTTAATAATTGCTAACTTCAGTGTTTGGGTCTTGCCAGAAGTATGTCCTTTACCGAGTGTCCTTCTTGTGAATCAGAACAAAAGGTTTAAAAAAAGAAATCCTGATGCTGTTTTTGGTCTACATGCGCTCGGTTCAGTCCATTAAGTGACGGTGTGGAGTCCGATTACCACAAACACATCACAGCTTACTTTGGCTGACCTCACCCCCGCTCATGGTTTCATGACAAACCTGATACGTGATATGGTGGGGGGGCAACCCCCCCCAGGCTGTCTAAGCTGCAGACAGAGAGGATGTTGGGAAAATCCCTCTGTAATACACTTCAGATTCTCGTCAAACTTCAGGGAACGGGGTGTAAGCAGGGCTTTAAATGTGATTTCACATTTTTAAGTGAACAAAATGATATAACAAAAAAAACCTCTTTTTTGAGGATGTAACGCGACCATGTGTTGAGATAATCAGACGGGACTCACCTGCACCTCTGGCGAAGCTGCAGAAAGCTCAATGGCATTCTCGAATGCAGCAATGGAAAGTCGAACCAGGTTTTGCAGCATCACTTCCTGTTCTCCGTGTCCCTCTGAGGTCTTCGGCCTCCTGGGAGTTGTTTGGGATGCTGAACACGGCGGTCCGACCTGGTCCCGTTCAGGATTATTTGGGCATTTCAAGGTGCTTGACTGTGACAGGAAGGATGATGATGAAGAGTTTCTGGGTTTGCGGAGGGTCGGGTATGACGTGGTGGGGGTCACAGGGAAAGTGCCATTCAGTTTGATGTTTCCAGGTTTTTGGAGTGTTCTACCGTGGTTACTGATCGGTAGATCAGCTTCCCGCTCGGTGTAGTCTTGGTATTGGAAGCTGGAATCTATGACCGATGTCATTAATCTATACTGGCTCTTGGTTTGTTGGTCCTCTGATATCAGAGGAGGTGGAGCCAGTGCCTTGGTTTCACCATCTTCCTCCTGAGGCTCCTCTTTTCGGCCCCTGATGACAGGAATGATTTGAATGTCGGACTTCCTGATGTTCTTCTGTGGACGCCGCGGGTGTCGGGTGTAACTCGACTCTGCCTGTCTGCAGTTGTAAGCACGGTTGTCTCGTTTCTCTGGACGACATATTGTCGTGACCAAAGTAATGGTCAGGAAGACCAGCAAGCAGGTGGCACTCAAGCAGATCACCATCACCATGGTGAAGCTCAGCTGTCCACGGTTGCTGGGAGACGAGTTCTTCAGATGGTCTTTAAGGTTAATGAATGTGACTTGAAATGTTACCTTGGAGACCAGGCTTGGACTGCCCAAGTCTGCAACCACAATGTCAACCTTAAAGGTTTGCCCAATGAGCTCAGTAGCATTGGTTGTGTTTACAAAGAGGTGGCCTGTGACATGATCCAACCAGAAGAGTCCTCCAGGGTGTTGACCACTGATGATGTAGCGGAGCTGTCCATTCAGCCCAGAGTCTGCATCTTCAGCCTTTATGGTGGATGCCAGGAATCTCAGAAGACCACCTTTGACTGAGGGAATGACTGGCAAATTGGTGGATCCCTCTTCCACATCCTCTGCCCTCAGTTCGGACACAATCTCACCCTTGTCTGTATCAACGGGTACACTGACTAATGCCACACCATTCCTTGGTTTTGGCTCCTTGATAACCGGGTAGTTGTCATTCTCATCCTGGATGTTGATGTGTACAGTGGCAGTACTCGTGAGGGGTGGGTGGCCGTGGTCCACTGCTTCCACTATCAATGAGTAGGTATGGGATTCCTCATAATCCAAAGACCTCTGGACACTTATCACACCACTGGTTGGGTGAATGGAGAAGTTTACCACAGGAGACTCCATGTCTTCAGAATTTTGTATAAAGTAGGAGACTCTGCCACTGAGCTGCAAGTCCATATCATCAGCTTCAACTCTGAGGGCGTGGTATCCTATGACATTGTTCTCTTTGAAAGATGCCTTGTAAATGTGTGAGGAGAAAATGGGGGCATTGTCATTTTCATCCAGGACAAGAACAGGAAGGTGCTTTACACAGGACAGTGGAGGATCTCCATAATCTTGGGCAACAAGTGTAAGGTTATACCGCATGACCTGTTCTCTGTCCAAGCTGCCATTGGTCATGATCATGTAATTGTCACCGTGGATCTTTTTCAGGGTGAAAGGCCCAGATCCTTGCTGGATGTAAGCGCTCACTTTGCCATTGTTTCCGGAATCTGCATCAGAAACCATCACCAGGGCAAGGAAAGTATTCTCCGCTGCTCCTTCCAGCACAGTCGCTCCAGGTGAGTTGGGTGGGGTCCAGGTCATGTGTACCCTTGGAGCATTATCATTGACATCCTTTAGTTTGATGTGTAATTTGCAGTGGGAGGGGATGGCATTGGGACCTTGATCACGGGCCTGTATGATCACTTCAAACGAGGACTCGGCCTCATAGTCTAGAGGACCCCTCAGGGTCACGGCTCCAGTTTGTGGGTCCACAGTAAAGAGCCTCTGAACCTCGGGATGGGTGTGCTTACTGACAGAATATACCACTTCACCATTAGCACCCTGGTCTGGATCAGTGGCTTTGAGGTTGATGATCGTTGTCCCACGAGGTGTGTCCTCACTGAGCTCCATGGTGTGGATGCTGTCTTCAAACACGGGGCTGTTATCGTTTGAATCCAGGATATTAACGTGAATTAAAGTGCTCCCAGATCTAGGGGGATTTCCTTTATCCCATGCAGTCAGGGTGAGTTCAAAGTGAGCTTGAACCTCCCTGTCCAGTTCTTTGATAACCACCAGCTCTGCCTGTTTTGTCCCACCTGGAGCAGTTGTCACATCCAGATCAAAGTGCGTATTTATGGACAGCGAGTAGGTTTGGAGGCTGTTGGGGCCTGCATCTGGATCGACTGCCCGGTCCAAGGGAATTCTCATTTGGAGACCGACTGTCTCTGAGACCTCCAATTCCTGCAAAGCACTGGGGAAAGTGGGGCTGTGATCGTTCAGGTCCATCACTTCCACATGGACCCTCAAGCAGTTCACAGCACCGTTTTTCCTGTAGAGAACACTGAAGGCCAACTCACACAGATTGGAACCCCGACACAGCTCCTCTCTGTCTAGCCGGCTCTGGGTGGAGATGACCCCATCTCGAACACCGACGGAGAAGGGAAGGGTGTGGCCATGCTCCACCACCTGGAAGTCCTCCAGAGACCCACCTTCATCCCTCTGTCGAAGGTCGTCCACCAGACGGCCGACCAGAGTTCCTGCCGGCTGTTCCTCCCAAACCCGGTACTGGAAGTCTACAGATGACGGTTCAAAAGAACGAACCTCAGAGGCAAGACTCAGAACTAAAACCAGAGCCGGTAGCATCTCCAGAACAAGAACCCTCCTTTGACTAAAGAAGCATTTCTGAGAATTACTGATCTGAGGGACAGAAAGAAAGGTTTTTATTTTTAAAACAAAAAACATTTCAAACCAATGGGAGATCATTTAATTTATAAATTACGGGATGAAGGAGAAACACAAAATAAACTACAAACAAAATCTCAAGATGTAACAAAAATATACAGACAGAAACAATCAATTTCAAAAGAAATGTGACAGAAAATAATGAAGAGCAACAATTAAGATAACACACACACACTGTCCGTTTCTCATTCTTACACACACACTGTCCGTCTCTCACTCACTCTCACACACACTGTCCGTTTCTCTCTCTCTCACACACACACATACACACACTGTCCGTCAATGTCTCACACACACACACTGTCCGTCAATGTCTCACACACACACACTGTCCGTCAATGTTTCACACACACACACACTGTCCGTCTCTCTCACACACACACACACACTGTCCGTCTCACTTCCACTCACACAAAGTCAGTCTCTCTCTCACACACATGGGAATGCACACACAGACACACTGTCCCACTCTGTCTTACACACACACCCAAACAGTTCATTTCACTAACTCACTTACATACACTGTCCGTCTCTCACTAACTCTCTCACACACACTCACAGTCCGTCTCTGTCACACACACACACACTGTCCGTCTCTCACTCTCTCACTTTCACTCACACACTGTCCATCTCTTACTCTAACTCACACACAATCCGTCTCTCTCAAACACGTGTGGGAATGCACACACAGACACACTGTCCCACTCTGTCTTACACACACACCCAAACAGTCCATTTCACTAACTCACTTACATACACTGTCCGTCTCTCACTAACTCTCTCACACACACTCACAGTCCGTCTCTCTCACACACACACACAGTCAGTCTCTCATTCTCTCACACGCACACACTGCGCACTCTCTCTCATACGCACACACACACTCACACACGGTCCGTCACTCTCTCTCTCACTCACACACACACACTGTCTCTCTCTCACACGCACACACTGGCCATCTCACTTCCACTCACACTAAGTCATTCTCTCTCACACACATGGGAATGCATACACAGACACACTGTCCCACTCTGTCTTACACACACCTAAATAGTCCATTTCACTAACTCACTTATATACACTGTCCGTCTCTCACTAACTCGCTCACAGTCTGTCTCTCTCACACACACTCTCTCTCTCACTTTCACTCACACACTATCCATCTCTTACTCTAACTCACACACAATCCGTCTCTCTCAAACGCGTGTGGGAATGCACACACAGACACAATGTCCCACTCTCTTCTCTCACACACATACTGTCAGTCTCTCATTCTCTCTCTCATACGCGCACACACACTCACTCACATGGACTCACACTCACTCACACACGGTCCGTCTCTCTCTCTCTCACTCACACACACGGTTTGTCTCTCACACACACACACACTCACTCACTCTGTCTCTGTCACACGGTTTCTCTCTCTCTCTCATACACACACTCACTGTCTCTCTCTCTCTCTCACACACACACTGTCTCTCTCTCTCACACATGCGCACACACACACTGTCTCTCTCTCTCACTCACACAGTCTCTCACAGTGTCGTTACTCACACGGTGTTGATTTTCTGACTCGCAGCTCAAAAAGGGTCTCAGACTGAATAAGTTTGGATGCGAGTTTCCACATGTGAACAGACTGGTGGCCAATCAGGCAAGAGGGGGCGTGGTCACATGTGCCAGGAATCTGATGTCAGAAGAATCTGAATTTAACTAACCTCTGAATTTACTCATGAAATTTAACTTATATATTTAAATTTAATTACTAAAAGAAATTCAGATATTTTTCATAATTTTATTTGGATTACAACACATTTTATGACATCATACAAGAGAAGAAAAAAACAATTCAGAGCACATGCAAGAAACAAAAAATAAAAATCAGACTGACATAATACATTAACATTAAAAAAATTTAATTCAATAAAAAAGAGGAGGAGCAGCTGTTTTTATTTTGTCTGATGTTTTCCAAACAACAGGTGAAAAAAAACAGTCACAAACTCAGCAGAATTGTTAAAACTACAAACCTATTAAATTTAGTTTGACTGCCCGTCAGTTGTGTTGTTACCTTGAATTTTCAGAATTTTGTGAAAGAAAATTTTATCTTTTTCCCCCCCAATTCATTTTACATTTTTTTTTAATCAAAGTTTTAGCAGCCAAACCAGAGCAACATGAATATTGCATCTTTTTTAAGTGTTTTATTGCATCAGTGCAGCCTAAATATTGTTACCATTTTACATATTTTTAAAGACTTGGATTTGATTTTGTGGCTGTAAATTCAACATTGATGAAATAATAATAAGAATAACTTGAATGCTTGCGACACCATTTGCCTCCTGGAGGTGAAAATCCACTCCGTCAGGACACAAAGTGATCCTGAGGAATTCCAGCAGGTTTTCAGGAAACATGACACCACTTTTCCCCGACTCCCTGAAACTCATCACAAGCTGCAGGTACTGGACTTGGGTTTTCCCAGCGGACCTAAAGGCAGCATCAGGCTGGTAAAACTGAACAGTCTGGACCCTTACAGCAAAAAACACAGACACACCGAGGGCAAAGGTCATCACTATGACAACAGGTTTCAGGCCATCAGTCAGAGGGCGGGCGGCATAATCAGCAACAGTTCAGTTCAGGGTCGAGAAATGGCAGGAACCAAAACAACAACAACAGCTTGCAGAGATTCAGAGGTGATGGTTTGAGGTCTGTCCCAGAACATCTGAACTGATATAAATGGGCACTTTGACACTGGGTGGGGCTTTGGGACACTTGACAGCACATTATTTAGAACCATGGAGTCACTCTTCAGAGGGACTTTGTGTCCAATGAACAGTTACTTAGTGAGACTCAGATGAGGAGGCTCACTGACACTGTGAGGGAACATCAGACACCACATATACAACCCCTGGCAATAATTATGGAATCACCTGCCTCGGAGGATGTTCATTCAGTTGTTTAATTTTGTAGAAAAAAAGCAGATCACAGACATGACACAAAACTAAAGTCATTTCAAATGGCAACTTTCTGCCTTTAAGAAACACTATAAGAAATCAGGAAAAATAATTGTGGCAGTCAGTAACGGTTACTGTTTTCGACCAAGCAGAGGGAAAAAAATATGGAATCACTCAATTCTGAGGAATAAATTATGGAATCACCCTGTAAATTTTCATCCCCAAAACTAACACCTGCATCAAATCAGATCTGCTCGTTAGTCTGCATCTAAAAAGGAGTGATCACACCTTGGAGAGCTGTTGCACCAAGTGGACTGACATGAATCATGGCTCCAACACGAGAGATGTCAATTGAAACAAAGGAGAGGATTATCAAACTCTTAAAAGAAGGTAAATCATCACGCAATGTTGCAAAAGATGTTGGTTGTTCACAGTCAGCTGTGTCTAAACTCTGGACCAAATACAAACAACATGGGAAGGTTGTTAAAGGCAAACATACTGGTAGACCAAGGAAGACATCAAAGCGTCAAGACAGAAAACTTAAAGCAATATGTTTCAAAAATCGAAAATGCACAACAAAACAAATGAGGAACGAATGGGAGGAAACTGACGTCAACGTCTGTGACCGCACTGTAAGAAACCTCCTAAAGGAAATGGGATTTACATACAGAAAAGCTAAACGAAAGCCATCATTAACACCTAAACAAAAAAAACAAGGTTACAATGGGCTAAGGAAAAGCAATCGTGGACTGTGGATGACTGGATGAAAGTCATATTCAGTGATGAATCTCGAATCTGCATTGGCCAAGGTGATGATGCTGGAACTTTTGTTTGGTGCCGTTCCAATGAGATTTATAAAGATGACTGCCTGAAGAGAACATGTAAATTTCCAGTCATTGATGATATGGGGCTGCATGTCAGGTAAAGGCACTGGGGAGATGGCTGTCATTACATCATCAATAAATGCACAAGTTTACGTTGATATTTTGGACACTTTTCTTATCCCATCAATTGAAAGGATGTTTGGAGATGATGAAATCATTTTTCAAGATGATAATGCATCTTGCCATAGAGCAAAAACTGTGAAAACATTCCTTGCAAAAAGACACATAGGGTCAATGTCATGGCCTGCAAATAGTCCGGATCTTAATCCAATTGAAAATCTTTGGTGGAAGTTGAAGAAAATGGTCCATGACAAGGCTCCAACCTGCAAAGCTGATCTGGCAACAGCAATCAGAGAAAATTGGAGCCAGATTGATGAAGAGTACTGTTTGTCACTCATTAAGTCCATGCCTCAGAGACTGCAAGCTGTTATAAAAGCCAGAGGTGGTGCAACAAAATACTAGTGATGTGTTGGAGCGTTCTTTTGTTTTTCATGATTCCATAATTTTTTCCTCAGAATTGAGTGATTCCATATTTTTTTCCCTCTGCTTGGTCTAAAAAAGTAACCGTTACTGACTGCCACAATTTTTTTCCTGATTTCTTATAGTGTTTCTTAAAGCCAGAAAGTTGCCATTTGAAATGACTTTAGTTTTGTGTCATGTCTGTGATCTGCTTTTTTTCTACAAAATTAAACAACTGAATGAACATCCTCCGAGGCCGGTGATTCCATAATTTTTGCCAGGGGTTGTAGTCCATGTGGGGAGTTTCTCTGGACGTGAGCCAGGACACGAGTATCTCAGTGTGGAGGACCCAGAGACTGGAGAAGGACGAGGACAAGCCCACATTTCTGCCAGGCTGAAGATACACCCATGTTTCCGTGGGTCAATCTTGCTTTGTAGACGCGGGGCCGCCGGTTGTCTGTTTTGCTAATCAGAACTCAGGATGTGACAAAGTGTGTGAATTGTTCATCACAAAGTTCACAGAATGAAATTTGTGTTTTGTTTTGTTTTTTGTTGTTGTTGTTTTTTTTTTAGCACAGATCATCAGCGTGACCATTTTCAGAGGTGACATCATGATTACATTAAAAACGTCAAGAAACTCCACAGAGATCTGGCTCCAGTTGGACACACAGGCAGTTCTACTCTGCTGCGTGTGGACGTCTCCTTAACAGACACCTTACTGTCCTGATCATTATTATTATTGAGCATAAAACAAACAGTTTAGAACTCAGGTACATTTGTTTGTGCGACATTAAACATTAAAACGCAGCCACAGAAGCCTGTAACTTCTTCTGGGTTGTCTGGGGGTCTTGGTGGCTTTCCTTACTCTTCTTCAGTTTTTGAGAACTGTCAAACCCACGCAGATTTACCACAGAGTGTCATACTGGTTGTATTTCTTCATAACTGATGTAAATAAAGTCGGAGACGTATTCAGTGGCAGCTTCACCATCAGAGAGCCTCATCCACAAACACCACAAAAGACTCCAAGCTGTCACTTGATGTTAACACGGTATGAAGAACAGGGGGATGGAAACTTATGATCAGGATTATTTGGGTAGTTTCTGTTGTCATTATGATTTAAAAAGAGGAAACACAGCTGTTTGACAATATAATAGCTTCAAATAACCACAACCATTGGGGGGGGCATGGTTAATGGTTGCGTGTTGTCATTCATATTCTCTGAAAAATGGCCAAAAACAAATATTCTGCCAAGGTATGTAAACCTTTGAGCACAAAAGTATTTCCATTGTGTCCTTGTGAACTTACGTGACAAAAGAGATTGATTATGTACAAATTGTACATAAGAAATAGGATCTTAATGAATGTTAAGAACAATAAATGTATAATTATATCTATATATACACACACTTTGCACCGGGATGCCAAATAACTGCAAATTATAAAGACAACATGCTCACGTGGCCGAAGGTATTTTAGCACTGTTATATTTTTTTATTCTGCTCATCAACCGTTTTTTCTTTATTCTGCTCATCTACATTCATTTTTATTATTAATATTCTGCTCATCTACCTCGCTGTGTTCTATGAATTTCTTGGCGTTGGATCAGTAGAGTCTCATCTTAAACATGTTTTATTCTGAATACGTCCTGAATTGGAGCAGCACCTGAAGGAGTTCAAACCTCCGAGCAGGATGATGAACGTGGTTCCTGGGGGGACAAAAAAAAACACCCCAGAGTGACTTAAAGTCGTGGAAATACCAAAACAAAAGCATAAAATGTAATTTTAGGAGCGACTCCTGCTTCAAACTCCACCTCCTGCATTTCACTGCTGGATCCTAATCAGACTCCTGCTGTTTGTTTACAGGCTGACCTCTGACCCCTCACTTCCTTCCTTCCCTCCTGCATTCTTTCCTTGTCTCCTATGAAAGTCTGCTCGCGGTCACAACAGCAGAGTTCAGGGGCCTCATGTTCAAAGACTAACATGGACTTTCTACTAAAAGTTGGCGTTCGCCAAAACCCTGAATCTGGTGTAATCACAAATATATTCAGATGTATCAAAGTGTGTGTAGGCATGAATCCATGCACGTTCTGTTTGTACATCCCACTGAATGTGGAATTGAGTGTGGAACCGATCTCCTCCTTTGCCACGCCCCATTTAAATATGCAGTTTCATGTAAATAGGCCCTTTGAGCAGGAATTCCCCACAACGTCACATCAGACAACATGAACACAGAAAAGAAATTATGCTATAGATCACTGGAAATGACGCTGAGACACGCAGGGACAGTTTATTCAGTACACTGTTAAATGGATTAATCACAAAACTGGAAAAATGTTTGTGAGAGCTACGGAACACGAGTGTGTGTGTGTGTGTGTGTGTGTGTGTGTGTGTGTGTGTGTGTGTGTGTGTGTGTGTGTGTGTGTGTGTGTGTGTGTGTGGCAGAAAGGCAGAACAGCACGCACAGCCTGACGTTAAAAAGGGTGATGCGCACCTCCGCTGACAGCGTGATGTTTACAATTTACATGCGTGTTTATTGACAAATACAGAACACAGGAAGTCTGTTAAGAAGCTCTGCAGATCACCATCAAGCAAAAATTTAAAAAACATTAATAATAATAATAAATGTGAATGTGCACATGCACAAATGTGTCTGCACTGGTTTTTGTTCAGAACAATTACACAAACTATTTTAACACAAGCAGCCCCCCCATGCAGGCAGCTGCACAGCGAGCCAAATCACACATGATTTGAACACTGATGGAATGAAAATGTTTCCTATTAACAGAAACAAATTCATCATGTGACGGCATCTTTATAGCAACGTGTGCAGTTAACAGCTCCGGTTACATTCTGGAAACCGGCTCTGGCTGCAAAATGCGCTGTAATGTTGGAACGTACAGTAGTGTTCAGAATAATAGTAGTGCTATGTGACTAAAAAGATTAATCCAGATTTTGAGTATATTTCTTATTGTTACATGGGAAACAAGGCACCAGTAGATTCAGTAGATTCTCACAAATCCAACAAGACCAAGCATTCATGATATGCACACTATTAAGGCTATAAAATTGGGCTATTAGTAAAAAAAAAAAAAAAAAGTAGAAAAGGGGTGTTCACAATAATAGTAGCATCTGCTGTTGATGCTGCAAACTCAAAACTATTATGTTCAAACTGCTTTTTTAGCAATCCTGTGAATCACTAAACTAGTATTTAGTTGTATAACCACAGTTTCATGATTTCTTCACATCTGCGAGGCAATAATTTTGTTGGTTTGGAACTAAGATTTTGCTCATTTACTAGTGTGCTTGGGGTCATTGTCTTGTTGAAACACCCATTTCAAGGGCATGTCCTCTTCAGCATAAGGCAACATGACCTCTTCAAGTATTTTGACATATCCAAACTGATCCATGATACCTGGTATGCGATATATAGGCCCAACACCATAGTAGGAGAAACATGCCCATATCATGATGCTTGCACCACCATGCTTCACTGTCTTCACTGTGAACTGTGGCTTGAATTCAGAGTTTGGGGGTCGTCTCACAAACTGTCTGCGGCCCTTGGACCCAAAAAGAACAATTTTACTCTCATCAGTCCACAAAATATTCCTCCATTTCTCTTTAGGCCAGTTGATTTTGGCAAATTGTAACCTCTTCTGCACGTCTTTTATTTAACAGAGGGACTTTGCGGGGGATTCTTGCAAATAAATTAGCTTCACACAGGCGTCTTCTGTCACAGCACTTACAGGTAACTCCAGACTGTCTTTGATCATCCTGGAGCTGATCAATGGGTGAGCCTTTGCCGTTCTGATTATTCTTCTATCCATTTTGATGGTTGTTTTCCGTTTTCTTCCACACGTGTCTGGTTTTTTTTTTTTTTGTCCATTTTAAAGCACTGGAGATCATTGTAGATGAAAAGCCTATAATTTTTTGCACCTGCGTATAAGTTTTCCCCTCTCCAATCAACTTTTTAATCAAACTACGCTGTTCTTCTGAACAATGTCTTGAACGTCCAATTTCCCTCAGGCTTTCAAAGAGAAAAGCATGTTCAACAGGTGCTGGCTTCATCCTTAAATAGGGGACACCTGATTCACACCTGTTTGTTCCACAAAATTGACAAACTCACTGACTAAATGCCACACTACTGTTATTGTGAACACCCCCTTTTCTACTTTTTGTTTTACTAATAGCCCAATTTCATAGCCTTAAGAGTGTGCATATCATGAATGCTTGGTCTTGTTGGATTTGTGGGAATCTACTGAATCTACTGGTACCTTGTTTCCCATGTAACAATAAGAAATATACTCAAAACCTGGATGAATCTTTTTAGTCACACAGCACTACTATTATTCTGAACACTACTGTACCTGGATGAGATTCAGATGATTGTGTTCCACACAGCTGGTGGCTCGGCTCCAGGTTGACTGGCACACTCCTGACCGATCATCCAGCTCACGCTGGAATGCCCCTGATGCCAGGATGCCCAGCATGGTCAGCACCTGTGTGGGCACAGACTGGCTCCTCGCCGTACAGCGCTCTGGGACGACCAGAGTTCTGTGCACAACTCCAGTAACAGTGGCCTTGGTAAATGAAAACAGCTTATGACTCAATTATCATCATTTGGAAGTAAATCCTTGTGTTCCCTGAACACTCGTTCACATCGGATTTCACCATTTGCAAGGTCCTCTAACAACACTAACACAGCCACTGTTAGTGCCATTTTATGCATCACTTTGCGTGTGCTCTTATATCCACCCATATAATTGCAAACGTGGGTGTGTAAATTGTTCATCAGTGTGTCTCTGATGTGCACATCACTCTAATGACTTCATGGTTTTACACTATTAACAGTTCCCTGTGTCACCTGTACATGTCCACAGTGGAACAATATCTGTAGAAACATGCAGACGCCAACCAGGATTTTTGCCTGATGCACCGCACATTTCCACGCTCACGTCACGTCTGATACATCTGCATGTGGACGTGGAGACGGGTGTACGCCAGGTTTTTGTGCGTACGCACGCTTTGTACATGAGGACCCTGGATCTGCGTGTTGACTTGAGTTTTATGCCCAATGACCTGGAGGCAACACCACATCACATGGAGAACGGGTACTAGGGGACGGGCCTCAAACTGGGAACCTTCTGCTTTGGAAGCATGCCCACAAACTGCTCAGCCGTCATATTATCTGGTCCAAATCAGAGTGAAGATTTGATTTGTGAATGTAAAAGTTGCAAAATGATTTTATCTCTACTGCTTGGAGCAACTCGATGGGTTCTGGGCCGCAGCTTCAGAATCGGATCAGTCTGGTTCTTTTGGGCTGAGCAGCAGTGTGTCCACCTTCCAGGTCCATCAGAGCATCAGCTTTTGAGGAGCTCCACAGACGCACAGAACCAGTCACAGAGAGCCCAACTTTGATTTATTCATTTATTTTAAATCATCCTGATGCAGAAATATTTACGACCTTTAACCTCACAGTTCAGTTTCTTTTTCTCCCACTTGTCCTGCTGGTTCAGAGGGTGGACACCAGCACCTCCAGGAGGTCCAGGTTCAGGTAGAGGCGGCAGAACGAGGAGAAAACGCCGAGAGTGGAAAAGCCAATGAGAAGCCAGAGAACGCGGGCAGTGAAGTAGAGGGGCGCCAGGCTGCAGAGACACACAGCGATTATCGATTATGAAGATGACGTGAAAACAGTGACAACAGCAGGAGTGAGTCTGAAACCTGTCTGACATGACGCAGACTAACCAGAACCAGGTTGTGTGCAACAGGTCTGGTCCATCAGTGTTAAACACAGACTGAATGCTCCGAGCGCACGGGGCTCCGCCACCAAACTCAGCTATCCACATCTTTGTGACATCATACAGCAGGCTGAGATTAAAGCCCTGGTCCCACCGAATAATGAAGGATGAATAATGAGCCACGTACACAATGAATTTTGCAGAGTAAAATACGAGGTCTGTTAGAAAACTATCCAACCTTTTTATTTTTTGCAAAAACTATATGGATTTGAATCATGTGCGCTTGCATCAGCCAAGCTTGAACCTTCGTGCACATGCGTGAGTTTTTTCACGCCTGTCGGTTGCGTCATTTGCCTGTGAGCACGCTTTGAGTGAGCAGTGGTCCACCCCCCTCAGTGGATTTTTATTGTGAGGAAAATGTCTGAACGATTTGGAGCTTTGCTGCATCAAATTTTTCCAGAAACTGTGAGAGACAGCCAGGTGGAAACCATTCGGAAGATTCAGACAGCTTTCAGGCACGAATCTATGGGGATCACACAGATTAAGGAGTGTTACAACCGGTTTAAAGACGGCGCACAATGGCGGAGGGCGCGCCGCGCTCCGAGCGGCTATCAACAGGCTGAAACGACCAGATCATTTCCAAACTGAACGCTGTGTTGATCCGGGACATCGTCTGACTACTACAGAAATGGCAGAAGAGGTGGACATAGCACTTTTTCGGCACATTCCACTGTTACGGGAGTTTTTGTCATGAAAAGACGTGCGGAGGAATTCGCACGTCGGGACGGAGCCGCTAATAGCACGGGACAAAAAGCAACGCCATGATGAAGCCTCACAGGACATGTTGTGGCATGTCCAGCTCGTCCACAATTTCTCGGATAGTCACATGACTGAAAAGCCACCGAAAGCCATCTGAATCTTCCGAATGGTGCAAGAGCTGGGCATGTTACAACATGTCCTGTGAGACCAACACGGAGTTGCTTTTGTCCCGCGCCATTAGCGGCTCCGTGGCGAATTCCTCCGCTCCTCTTTCCATGACAAAAACTCCTGTAACAGTGGTATGTCCACCTCTTCTGCCATTTCTGTAGTAGTCACATGACGTCCCGGATCAACACAACGTTCAGTTTGGAAATGATCTGGTCGTTTCAGCCTGTCGATTGCCATTGTGCGCCGTCTTTAAACCGGTTGTAACACTCCTTAATCTGTGTGATCACCATAGAATCGTCCCTGAAAGCTGTCTGAATCTTCCGAATGGTTTCCACCTGGCTGTCTCTCACAGTTTCTGGAAAAATTTGATGCAGTAAAGCTCCAAATCGTTCAGACATTTTCCTCACAATAAAAATCCGCAGAGGGGGGTGGACCACTGCTCACTCAAAGCGTGCTCACATGCGAATGACACAACCGACAGGCGTGAAAAAACTCACGCATGCGCACGAAGGTTCAAGCTTGGCTGATGCAAGCGCACATGATTCAAATCCATATAGTTTTTGCAAAAAATAAAAACATCGGATAGTTTTCTAACAGACCTCGTATACTCTGCCAGGATAACATTTGGTCACAAATCAAATCTATCACAGGGTAAAATCAACTCTATCACACTATGAATGACTCTTATTGGAGTTAAAAAATGTGATTTGACAAGATGGTAAAGCTGGTTTCACTCTATAATAGAGTGTGTTTAACTCTGTTTGGACTGGGACCACATGTTATCCTGACAGAGTATATTTTACTCTGCAAACTTTACTGTGTAGCATGATTTTTTTTTTTTTTTTGGTACGAGTCCAATTATTCAACAATCATGGGAGAATAGTGGCTCTGAGAGGCTCTTACAGGCAGAATATTCAGCTAACAAGGCTCATCTCTGAGCATAGTGCTAATTTCAAGAAGCTCAAAATTTAACAACAGCAACCATGGGTGGTGCCAAGAGGGCACTAGGAGGTGCTAGAGCTTCCCCTGGATTTGTCATAACACCCCCAAGAAAATAATTCCTCCTTTATTATTTTAATTTAATTTCATCACTTGTTTTTAAGGCCTTGTCTACACTGAAACTGAACTTCTGCTATACATTCTTTTTCTTTGAGATTTTCAAAAAGTGTTCCATTCAATAAATATCTCCACAGATCCAGTGAAACCACGTGACAATGCTGTAGTACATATGCCAGGCCTGTATGTGGGGCTGTAACGCTACAAAAAATGGAGAGGAAGACGTGGGCTAATGTAGCAACAAAATCTAACACTTTAGAAGGCAGCTCATGGATAAAATAAAGTATTTTAATCTGACTTGTTGCCAGAAATCATCATCACAGATGAAAACTGTTGTGCAGATGACACCCTTGTTTTGCAAGATGACGCCTGGAAATGCGTTAATTCGTTATGATGGAAGTTACTTGAAGGTTTTTTTAAAGATGTCCCTCAGTGTTTGGGTGAGTTTCTCAGACAGCTGGAGGACGCCAGCACTCCCACCACCAACAAGAAGAAAAAAATAATAATATGCTAAATTAAACTTTTAAATGACACTGTTTTACAGAGGCAGGGTGATGACATAATTTCAGTTTTCCACAGTAAGACACTTCTGGCATTCAGATTTATGAGATTCAATAAATACTGCACTCATAAAAGAAAATAAACATTCATCAACAGAACTGGTTGTTTTACACAAAATGAGTGTAATGTGATATTCAATGACATCACGTTCAACAATGTCATGATAATAATAATAATAAATTTCATTTATAATGGAGCTTTCATTAATAAGAATCTCAAAGTGCTACAGGAAAAAACAAGGATAAATAAGAGAAAACATAAAATCTTAAGATAAAAACAGTCAGCAGAATAGAATAAAACCGAAATAATAGAATAGAATAAAAAGACTACGATGCAACAGATTCAAATTATTGAGACCTGTGGCACGCCTGTCTAAACAGGTATGTCTTGAGGCTTTTTTTTAAAAGCTTCCACAGTCTGTGGAGCCCTCTGGTGGTCAGGGAGGGAGTTCCAAATATGAGGGGCAGCTGAACAGAAGGCCCTGTCTCCCATGGTGTGAAGTCTGGTGCGAGGGAGACGGAGAAGATTATTGTTATATGAACGGAGGGAACGGGAGGATGTGTGGGGAGTGAGGAGCTCTTTGAGGTATGTGGGGGCATTGCCATGGATGCATTGATGGGTGATGAGAGCAATCTTAAATGGATTCTGTAGGTGATGGGGATCCAATGAAGGTTATGGAGTATTGGTGTGATGTGTTCCTATTTACATACTCTCATCAGAATTCTATCTGTACTGTTTTGAATGTACTGGAGCCTTTGAAGGTTTTTCCAGAGATTCCAAAGAGCAGGGAGTTACAGTAGTCAAGCCGAGAGGACACAAAGACATGGAAGAGTTTTTCAGTATCGATGACGTCGTACTGCAGTGAGTATAGTTTCAAGTTGCTGAAATGGTTCGGTTTTTGTTGCTCAAATATATATGAGTGGAATTGGAAAGAAGTGAAGTCTGTGCCGTGTAAAGAACTACCTGAGGAACAGCAGAAGGCACAGACAAACCAGTGACCTGGTGTCACTCCTGGTAATTACCCCTCAGAGAACACAGCCTCTGGACAGGAACCAAATCTTTGAAGCTTTTGCTCTTAACCACAATAACAGGCGCATTGTGCTGTTATAAAGATATCAATGGGAGGGGAAAGATTTTCTCCTCTGCCTGCTGTTGGCATTTTTTTCTCCTGAAGCTATAGTGGCTATAGTAGCTTAGTGACTGTCGCAGATCAGAATGTGGCTGTGTAGGCACGCCTGCGAATGTGGCAGAGGTGTAGCAGAGAGCCGTCGTGACACATGAGCCCTTAGCACCCTTATAAAAATACCAAGCTCCTCCATAACACCTGCAGAAAAATATCTCTGGAGCCGCCACTGACAACAGCATGTGACAGTTTGTGTACGAGGTACTACGAGGACAAATGAGATGAGGATTTTAGACGCATGTTTGTGGTAAGGACGAGGCTAAAAGTTAACTATTTGTCATGTTTTAATAGGTTGGTAAAACAGTTGCATGTTCATTCCTTCTTTATAAACAGCTGTAAAAGTATGTTTATGATAGATTTAACATCTTGTTATAAAGGATCAGATGAAGCGCGCTCTGTGCGCGCTGACACAATGACTCGCACTCAAGACGAGCATTTACGCAGAACGTGAGAGCACAAAAGAGCAATTTTGCAGACATTAACAGATGAACACAAAGTTAAAAGTTGGATTACCGGTGTCAAAATGAAGACGGCCATTTACGCAGAACGTGAGCGTGCAAAAGAGAAATTTTGCAGACATTAATGTACGAACACAAAGTTAAACGATAAAGCCAGTGAGAAGAAGCGCATTTAATGCCTCTGGAACACAGGTGAATATTAGCCTGGTGCATGGACGCGCACACCAGCCGGACTGTGCAGGAGCGTCTTTTTTTTGGACTGTGTTTAAAAAAAATGTGACAACATCTTGATTGAATGCTGTGAACTGAAAACTCACACTGTAAAGGGACCAAGTGTGAGAGGGCTGAAGGTTTGGACCAAACCCATGTCTAAACATGCATCAACGTCACGTTATCATGGTGCAACATGGACCATATGTGGCTTGATGTGGATTAAATGCGGTGATATGAGCCACTCGAGGCTGGACGGGGCCCAAATGGCAGGTCAGTCGTGGCTCACTAGAGGCTGATACCTGGCATACGTGAGGTACAGAGAGGAACATAGAGAGGCCTTAGTAGTGGATATGTGATGCCTTAAAACGTGGATCATTCTTCAAATAATCACTGACACGCTCACGCATGGCTCATTACTCATGGCTTATTATTCAGTGGGACTGAAAGCTCTGTCTGTCACCGGGGTTTGTCTTCAGTGTCAGAGATCTCAAATTGCTCTCTGCCTCTGAACGTGTGTCACACCCATGGCGCCGCGATGTAAATAATGCACACGTGTTTGAGTGACAGTCCAAAGATCACCTATGCAGGAATCACGAGGTTTGATTGGCCTTTTGATGCGATGCACTCGGCGCAGCGTTTGCTGACGCAGTGAAACAGCTTCATCCATTTTAATCATGTTTTATGTTTTTTTTTTATATATAACGACTGAGTTGATTCTTGTCATTTGATTGGTGCTTTGTATGTCACATGACATGGATTAATTCATCCCATTTGTGCACTGCATTCAGAGTGCGGCTTGGTTCCATTTAGAGTGCAAATTTGGTTCCATACGTTTGGTACCATTGCACTCTCACGTGCACGCACGCCATCATGCACATATGTGATCACGCGCGCACGTCCTCATGCATGCGCACATACTCATGCACACACAACGACACGCACACACGTGCTCGCGCATGGAGATTGTTAGCAGGAAGAGAGAACAAAAGCTGGACTCATTTCTGACGCGATTTTTTTTTTTTCCTGCACTGAGGACGTACACAGTCTTATTTTTGTTGTTCACGCACGCACAAGCGCCGACCAGGTTCCGTGTGTGTGCGCGCGCAGGGGACACGACTCTCCTGAGACATAATTTGAGCTAACTGACACTGCTAATTCTTGTAAGACACACACACACACACACAAAACCTGGACTAATTTCTGACGTGACTTCTTTTTTTTTGCTGCACTGAGGAGGTACACAGCTCGACCGAGTCGGTTGCGTGTGCGCGCAGGACAGCGATGTGATGAATTGACTGAGTTAACTGATGCTGCTACACACACACAAAATCCACTCCACTGTAAGGTGTATGGATGCGTGAAGAGCTGCTCACATGAAACACTGATGTGATTTTTGGCTGGACTGAGGAACTACAGAAAGCCTTTTTTTTTTATGGACGTCCGAAGTCAGTGCATAGCATCACTGGACTACACGTCACAGTGGAACACCAAAATGTAAGTCCCTTTTCTGTTGTTTATAAATTAATAAAATATCAAATGACAATGATCTGTTTTAGCCGTTATATAAAACAAATAATGAATGTTTTTACATTCTTTCAATGGTACGAATATTTCATGAGGTGAAAGCTGGAACATACCATTCAACTTTCACCTTGTTGAATGGTATGTTCTAGCTTTCACCTCATGAAATATTCGTACCATTCATTCATCTTCTACCGCTTAGTCCAATTAAGGGTCGCGGGGGGCTGGAGCCTATCCCAGCAGTCATAGAGCGCGAGGCGGGGTACACACAGGACAGGACGCCAGTCTGTCGCAGGGCCACAAACAGACAAACAAACACAGACACACCTACACACACCTACGGACAATTTAAAGATCCCAATCCACCTAACCCGCATGTCTTTGGATGTGGGAGGAAACCGGAGCACTCAGAGGAAACCCATGCAAACACGGGGAGAACATGCAAACTCCACACAGAAAGGCCACGGGAATTGAACCAACGACCTTCTCGCTGTGAGGCAACAGTGCTAACCACTAAGCCACCGTGCTGCCATATTCGTACCATTGAACTCATAAACATTCATTATTTGTATACTATTTTCTGCTTGTCGTCTGTTAAGTTTGATCGGAGGTCAGCTCTGAAAAGTACACCGCTTTAGCTTTTAAAAACAAACTGAGTGAAGGGACAAAAAGTCATTAGTTATGGAGAAAAAGCAACCTGACTGGCTGGTCAACGTCCCATAATGTGTAGACCATCAATTTCTATTTAATCCACTAGATGGCGGATGCAGCCTGTGAGCTGTTGCCAGCAGCTGCCACCTTGCTAAGAGTTATTCCACGTTATCAGTCATTAGATTAAACAGAAATAAATTGTTTGCTGACTTAAACTTGGGTTAAAGTGATCTGAAAACACTGTTTTGTGCAGTGTTCAGATGCTGCGACAAGCTGACAAACGACTATCAGCTGGTTAAATAAAGGTTAAGTAAATAATAATAAATTGTGGAGTGAGCTTTAAAGGGTCCCTGCCACGCCATGACATTTTTACATATTCTTGAAGAATAAAAAAAGCTTTTTCCACATGTTGTCTTTGTTTTTGTTTTTTACCATAAAATTACACTGAACAAGGATTTAGACGTTTCGTTACCCATCTGAGAATTTTAATTTACCGCCTCCGAGTTGACCTACTTTTTCGCTGCAACGGATGTAATGTCATGCGAGTAAATGTGTCGCAGCGCGGCTCTGTTTACCAACACGGCAGACAGTGATTGTAGCGAAGATTTAAGTGACATATCGATTGTTTTTGAAGATGATTTGTTTTTTAGAAGATGAGGAAGTTTCTGATGAAGATATTAACGATGTAAATAATGAGCAGCTCCAAACCGTGTATGTTCCAGCCGAACGCGACAGAAAGAGGATGAAGCACAGCTGTCAGCTCACAATAGCAGCGTTGAGGAGGACGATACAGAATGGTTTGTTCACTCACCACCTTTTCTTATACCCTGGCAAAAATGATGGAATCACCGGCCTCGGAGGATGTTCATTCAGTTGTTTAATTTTGTAGAAAAAAAAGAAGATCACAGACATGACACAAAACTAAAGTCATTTCAAATGGCAACTTTCTGGCTTTAAGAAACACTATAAGAAATCATGAAAAAAAATTGTGGAAGTCAGTAACGGTTACTTTTTTAGACCAAGCAGAGGGAAAAAAATATGGAATCACTCAATTCTGAGGAAAAAATTATGGAATCATGAAAAACAAAAGAACGCTCCAACACATCACTAGTATTTTGTTGCACCACCTCTGGCTTTTATAACAGCTTGCAGTCTCTGAGGCATGGACTTAATGAGTGACAAACAGTACTCTTCATCAGTCTGGCTCCAACTTTCTCTGATTGCTGTTGCCAGATCAGCTTTGCAGGTTGGAGCCTTGTCATGGACCATTTTCTTCAACTTCCACCAAAGATTTTTCAATTGGATTAAAATCCGGACTATTTGCAGGCCATGACATTGACCCTATGTGTCTTTTTGCAAGGAATGTTTTCACAGTTTTTGCTCTATGGCAAGATGCATTATCATCTTGAAAAATGGTGTTAGGTGTTAATGATGGCTTTCATTTAGCTTTTCTGTATGTAAATCCCATTTCCTTTAGGCGGTTTCTTACAGTTCGGTCACAGATGTTGACTCCAGCTTCCTCCCATTCGTTCCTCATTTGTTTTGTTGTGCATTTTCGATTTTTGAGACATATTGCTTTAAGTTTTCTGCCTTGACGCTTTGATGTCTTCCTTGGTCTACCAGTATGTTTGCCTTTAACAACCTTCCCATGTTGTTGTATTTGGTCCAGAGTTTAGACACAGCTGACTGTGAACAACCAACATCTTTTGCAACATTGCGTGATGATTTACCCTCTTAAGATTTTGATAATCCTCTCCTTTGTTTCAAATGACATCTCTCGTGTTGGAGCCATGATTCATGTCAGTCACTTGGTGCAACAGCTCTCCAAGGTGTGATCACTCCTTTTTAGATGCAGACTAACGAGCAGATCTGATTTGATGCAGGTGTTAGTTTTGGGGATGAAACTTTACAGGGTGATTCCATAATTTATTCCTCAGAATTGAGTGAGTCCATATTTTTTTCCCTCTGCTTGGTCTAAAAAAGTAACCGTTACTGACTGCAACAATTTTTTTTCCTGATTTCTTATAGTGTTTCTTAAAGCCAGAAAGTTGCCATTTAAAATGACTTTAGTTTTGTGTCATGTCTGTGATCTGCTTTTTTTCTACGAAATTAAACAACTGAATGAACATCCTCCGAGGCCGGTGATTCCATAATTTTTGCCAGGGGTTGTAAATGATCATTTATTCCTGGCACGGTGTGTTTGTGTATGAAAAAAAATTATTTGAGCAGCACAGCGTGCTTAAATTCAGGAGTTTGTTCTAAAATCACTGAAAATAAAGTTTCTGTACATTCTGTATATATTTAATCATTTATAAGTCAGTTTCTTGTGATTGCTAATTCTTCACTTTTTATTCAAAGCAAATGATTGCAAATCTTTATCTGAAAAGCTGTAGACCCAAATGGGATGGGGGGAAAGATTTTTAAATAAAAAAAATTTTTACTTCTATATCTGTTGTCAAATTTTATCAGGCATAATATTGTAGAAAAATGTTTATGCTAAATGGAGACTTTCCTGTCTAAAATACACATACAGAACATCTGTAATCATAAATTGTATCACATCTAATCTACTTAGAATGAACATAAGTCTGAACAAAAAATAGGCTGTTCAGTTTACATGCATATGTATATTTGGAAAACACAAAAATGTCAATGTTCTGTTTTTTTTTTTTTTTTCCAGGTGTTCATGTGAACACAGTCAGCCGATGCCACTCGTGATCAAGTCTCCTACTCATATCAGGGTCAGCTTTGCAGGTAAGTTGTCTATGTTATCTCAATAACACCCTAACTTTCAAACAGCATTTTTTAATGTATATAAGCAATGTTTTTATTAATGTTGTTTTAAGTTCTGTTTTAGGACTTTGGTGGCAACCCTTCATTTGAATGAAAATGCAGGAAGACAACAAAAGCAGACAAAGCAAGAGAGACCAAGGTTCAGAATATACTTTCCTTAGTGGAAAAGATGAGCATTCACAGTGAGAAAGTTAGCCACATATCCAACATGTGATATGTGGAAAATGAAAAAACAAAACAGATTATTTGTATATTTTTATATAGCATGATAAAATGAATAAATATACAATTTCACATGTTTAACATTGTTTCATTCAAATGAGAAGTGTTTTACAATTTGTTAAAAACCATTTTATTCAGTCTATGTGAGCGACAGCAAAAGAGGTTCTTCAGATCTGCAAAACACCAAACCGACCAGAAATCCCCACCAATGAACCTCCCCCACTGAGCAGCCAACATGAACGGACAAAGCTGAGGCTGATGCTGGCAAGCGGACCAGGTACCACCGATGAGCCCAACCCCTCACTCCAGAGAAGGAAACTGGAAGCCTGTGTAGTCGGCTGATGGTGATGAAAAGTACTCCTTATTTTGAATACAACACAAGCTGGTAGTGGCAACCTTCAGTGCCTTCCCAAGTGTCCCCAGCACAACCGCACAAATGGCTGATACGCGATATGACGATACTTTCTGCAACAAAAAATAGCATGGATTCATGTTCAAAACAACAGTTCATTCTTTTTGTATATGAATATTTTTTTTTTACTTTTTTCTATAAACCATGTAAATGAAACTTTCTAACTATTTCATGTGCTTACTCGTACTGTGGAGCATCATGTAGGCATAGTGTGCCACTCTGAGGACATCTGCATCCAAACACACAATCGAGAAACTAGCCAGCTGTGTGACACATTGAGGATTTTCGCCACCACATTGCATCTCCGCCAAGACTGCAGAAATTTCCTTGGAACAGCGAGACTCGATCACGAGTGGCATCGGCTGACTGTGTTCACATGAGAAATCTTCTCTATAATCGCGCACTATGCCTTCGCTGTCCGTGTCTGCCGTATTGGTAAACAGCCGCGCTGCGGCACATTTACTCGAATGATGTCACATCCGTCACAAAGACAACATGTGGAAAAAGCTTTTTTTATTCTTCAAGAATATGTAAAAATGTCATACCGTGGCAGGGACCCTTTAAGTGTACATTATATGTAATACAAATGATTTGGGGAAATTATTAAATTACTGAATAAAGGTTAGAAAATGATTTTTTATGTCAATCTGTTTTCTGTAGTGACTTCAGTTTTACTGCCTGAGTGCTTTGTCGTGATAAATATCTCACTATTCATTAAGTGATTCAGTTAGAAGTCTCACTTTCATACATCTCAATTTATCCCTTTTAATTAGCCTCAGGTTTTTTCTTCACATCAGGTTTTCCATCCTCAAATATTCTGTAAGAGTCAATGCATAGAATGGAAATGTTTTTTCTCTCAATTTGGTGTGTCACATGACAGTCGCTTTGACATTATATATTCTACTAATATAAGAATATACATGAATGAGATTCATTTCTCTATGACATGCTCCATATTTCAGTGTAGTGCTTTCAGATTTCTTTAAACTTGGTCGAAAAATTATTGAATAATCTTCCTTTCACCCTAGCTGGTGTGGCTGTTTTATCCATTTATTTTATTTTATATTTTCACAGAGAAACATAAAGCAGCACTGCAGTTGGGTTAAGAGCTGTCTTTAATATTAATATATTTAATATGATGTGAGCGTATGAAGCTCTCACTTTCACCCCTGATTATTTCCCATCTTTAACTTCATAATGAAATGAATTAAGGATCAGACTAGTATCTCGTGTCGTGTTAGACAGTGTGTTTGACAAACTGATGGTAATATTTTCTGTCTGGACTGGGAGGAACAAATTCATTCAAGTCTATTATATAAACAGTCTGATCCTCTTGGACAAATAGTGGCTGAACAAATGTAGGACTGAGTTTGAATAAATGTAACAGCACGGAAAAAGTAGATTTATGGTGAAACTCTCCTGAAAACATTGATCATGTCCACATTGATTTCTATTTATGTCTCCTCAGAAATCAGTGGTGTAGACGGAGCTCTTCGAAGATGCTCTCTGGATGCCACAGGCACCCCCCAACAAAACAAAGAAAATATGACACACTGGCTTTTGGACCTAATACAAAATAAATAGACACTTTTTCCCCCAATTATTTGACAACTTTTCCAACCAGCTCAGATTTGAAGTGGGCGGAGCTTCTGGATGGTGGTGATGCAGTATGAACAGATTTTATTTATTCTATTAACACCTCGAAGTCCTTTCAATCTGTCTCAAATTAAGTTTGATCGCAGTGTTTGGACGATTTGCTGATGTTCACGTGATAACATGATTATCTCACTACTTTCAGATAGTGACCAACCGAAAGACACTCAAATTTTTTATGATTCATTCTATTTCAAACATGCTGCAAATCCAGAAGGAGGTTAATTAAACACAAGGTTCAAACTCAATTTTTTTTGCAAATAATTTGTTTTTGTTGTTTTCCATCTCGCATGAGATCTTGTTTTAAATAATAATCAGCTTCATTGTTTCCAACAACTAAACTGCAGTAACAGAATGAGACAAACAAACAGCGCCCCCTACCGTCCCTGTGCTGACTCTGAGTAGTGTCTGAAGTAAAGGAGGCGTCCATATAAATACAGCAAACCACAGCACGACGATGCACCTGCGGAAACAACCCAAAGATCAGAGACAGTAAAACATAAAGCAGGTTAAAATAGAAAATAGTTATTTGAACATTAGTCCATTTGAACCCGTCTGACTGACTTAACTTTGTTAAATCTAATTTTAAACTGGACTCTCAGAATGAACTCATTTCAAACACCTGAAGACTTTAAAATCAGTCAGATCCAGTTCACTTTGTGCTTAAACTGGTTCAAACAAAGCAGGTGAAACAGATCACAATGATTGATCAAAGATCAAACTGAGGTCACCTTGGCTGAAGAAGACTCCGGCCGTCCACAGGAGGACCAGGAAGATGGGAAAGTACTCGGAACAGTTCATTCTGCACAGACAGTTTGAAGCGGATTAGTCCACCTCGTGACATCTCCATTCTTTATGACATCAGATCAGACGAACCAACCAGTCACCACGCATCACGCCGTGACGTCACAGCGTCTCAGCACAGTTCACCAAATTCATGCTTCTGTCTCTTTGATGAGCTTCAAGGAGATGCTGATTTATTTTTCCAGCAGGACCTGGCACCTGCTCACAGTACCAGAACCACTAGTACCTGGTCTGGTGGCTGTGGTACTAGTGGACATTATTGGACCCGTAGGTGAGACCTCAGAGTGTCTGTGGGGTATTGTCCGGGGTGGACATCAGACCAACAATCTGGAGGAGTTGAAGGTAACGATGAAAACAACCTGGAGAGACTGAGCCCATCCACCATACTGACACAGGAACTCATTCATTAACATGTTCCACATTTCTGTATTATGTTCTTTTTGTTAAATTGCTCCTATGGAATATTCTAATATTTGGAGATAAGATTTTTTTTTTTACGAGCTGTAGGATTTTATCCAAATTATTAAAATGGAAAAAAAAAATATTTTTGAACCATTTTAGTTTGTCACAAATCTAGAATGTTTAAACTTGTATGTGAAGTAACTTCATGGTGTCCACCTTCCTCTTGAAAGCAGTTTCAGCACCTCATTCTTGTATTGAACAGTCCCTCAGTGAGAAGAATCCAAAGTTTGAGCCCAATTTCTACATCATTCATCTAAAACAATAATCTCAGTCCCTGAAATCTCTCAGATTAATTGGACATCACAGACCAAAACTCCTGAACTCTCTCAAAGGACCAGAAATCTTCCAGCAGGTGACCTTCTTCTTGACAGTGATCCTCCCTGTCCCACAACCACAGTCAGGTTCAGATCAGGTTTCCCAGCGATGAGACGATTTACCAAAACTCAACCCAGATACTCAAAAAGACATTTAGATGTGGATCCAAATTAACCTTCCAGACAACTTCAGTCCACACTGGGTTCAGTATTTAGATGCACTTTTGCTTCTGCAGCTGGTTCAGTAAACAGAAAGACCAGGCTGCTGGATACTATACCACAAGGTGGCGCCCTCAAGAAGGCGTGACCACTGGGCTAATAAACATTTAAAAACACACCTGGTTGGGGGCGCTAGTGCGCATTCAAAGGATGTAGACGTGTTTAGCTTGTGCTCTGAACGCAACTTTGACAAACTGCGTTTGCACCACGTTTTATTTGCTTACATGCTTAGATTTTTTTTTTTTTTTTTGGTGATTTGCCTTACATGAACCGTGCTCATCGTGACCGTGAACAATGGCGAAGTCAAGCGCCTCAAGTAAAATCAAGACCATGAAAGGCTACGTTAGCACGATTAGCAGTGCTAATGCTAGCGGTAGCAGTAGCCGCGCGGAAGAATCCTCCTCTAAGTCTCAAGCGACTGATACTTATGCAATGTGCAAGGAGATTGGCAAGGATATGTCTGACACCACTCGTGGGATTAATGAGCATTTCGATGCCTTTGAGACTAAGTTTCAGGCGCTTTTAGAAGCGCAGGCTGACCTGCAGCAGCGCATGACCGGCCAAGAGCAAGCTACCAGCGCCCTTGATATGCGCATGGGGGAACTTGAAGCCAAGTGTATAAAATTGGAAGAGCATGCTAATCAACTCCAAGGCAAAATACTAGATTTAGAGGCTCGCTCCCGCAGGCAGAATATAAAGATTGTTGGCATTGAGGAAAGGTCCGAGGAAGGAAGCCCTACTGACTTTGTGTCCTGCTTAATCCCGGAGTTGTTGGGCAAGGAGCATTTTCCACACCCGGTGAAAATCGACTGTGCACATCGCTCTTTACAGCCTAAACCAGCGGCAGGCGCAAAACCCCGTACCATACTGGCCCACATTCATCATTTCCAGGTGAAGGAACTAATTCTACACCGCAGCAGACAACAGCCGATGGAATATAAAGGGCTGATGTTCCCGGATTACACCAACGAAGTGGTGAATCAACGTTGTGCTTTCCGTGGCACAATGCATGCCCTGTGGAAAGGTGGGAATTAAACACATATTACGTTATCCTGCCAAGCTTCATGTTTACTGGCGAGACAACGAGGCACCGAGGATTTTTACTGACCTGAGGGAGGCTATGAAAGAGGCTACCCATTTCTTGAAAGACGACGAAACATGGGAGAAATGAGAAAAAGTATGACAGCGGTTTGTACTGCACGGTTTTCAGTTAACGATGCTTGTTCGCATTGGACAAGGTGAGCGTTACGTCATGCCAGTCAAATCCGCCAAAGTGCTTATTCGGACTGTCTCATTTGTTTAATTTTGAACAATTCAACTAAGTGCTGTTTGGTTATGCACAAATGTGGATTTTGTGCTTCTAAGCACTAACTTGGCTTTACTTTTGAACCTTGTCTGTTTATCATTCTTAGAATTTAGTGGTGTGTTTTGTATGCTGCCATCTTGCGGTTGGAGCTTGTACAGAGAGAGGATTAGTCTGGCAGCTCCAGTTTTGGTAAAGAGGGTGTTATGTGGGCCGCTGAAGAGGAGGTACTGCTGGCCCACCACCACCAGAGGGCGCCCTGCTTGGAGTGCGGGCTCCAAGCACGAGAGGGCGCCAGACCCTGAAGAAGTGACAGCTGTCACTCATCTACACCACTACATAAGCCGGACTGCAACTCCACCTCCCCGCCGAGAAATCAACTACCGAAGAGGTAATTTTCTCTGCTGACTCGAAACGTTGAGTAATAATCTGAACTTCTTTTGCAGCCGTTATCCTGTGGTGTTTGCCTTATCTGTGGGATTGGCGTTTGGTGTGATCAGCGACGGCTTCGCCTCACACCCCAAACCAGATAAGTGGTTAAACAGGAGCTGAACGAGTGTGTGATTGGAGGTGGAGGTGCTCCCTCCTAACTGAGTGCAGACTGTGGATTACTGAGTGTGTGAATTCACACTCATCCATCCTGTCTTTGTTTTCTGCCAGCAGTACCAGGGTCGACAGCCGAAGACAGAGGCCACCTGGGGACTCGGGACTTGGCGGCTCCGGTGTTCTTCAGGCCGTTGGTGGTGGAAGCCGTGTGGGACGCGGCTCATCTCTCGTCGGGGGTCTTCTATCTTCGAGCCTGCCCACACGTCACCTGGTGTTAATTGACTATAGTTGTGTGTTGTCACAACATTAAATTGTTAGTTATTGGCTTATTCATTGTCCATTCCTTTGCGCCCCTTGTTGTGGGTCCGTGCTACGACACCTTCCCAACAGGATTTCTCGGCATTCGTCATGGATTCCGAGGGGCGTCAACCCGAGCTTGAACGGCCAATGGAAGAGCCAGGAGCGCAGGCGTCAGCGGGAGGCGTGTTGAGTGAGCTGCAGCAGATTTTAACCGCCTTCACGGCTCGGCTGGATTTGGTGACCGAGCAGAATGTTCTCCTTAACCGGAGGGTGGAGGCTCTCACCGCCAGGGTGGCAGCGCGATCAGGGCGCTGCTGCAGCCACTCCTCTTGCTGGTCCTGGGCCCGTAACAGACGTTCCACTGGTCGTTCAACGACCCCCCCCCCCACCGTCCCCTGAAGCATACATAAGCCCTCCGGAACCGTACGGAGGCTGTGTTGAGACGTGCGCAGACTTCCTCATGCAGTGTTCGCTCGTCGTTTCACAGCGTCCTGTCATGTACAAGTCAGACGCCAGCCGGGTGGCTTATGTTATTAATCTGCTTCGAGGAGAGGCACGCGCCTGGGCTATGGCGCTTTGGGAGCAGAATTCACGGCTCCTAACGTCTTATGCTGGGTTTGTACGGGAGTTCAAACAAGTTTTTGACCATCCCAACAGAGGCGAGACCGCTTCGAGCGTGCTGCTGTCAATGAGACGGGCGTCGCAGCGCAGCCGAGTATGCAGTCGACTTCCGCATCGTGGCAGCGAGGTCCGGCTGGAATAACGTTGCGCTCCGCGCCGCCTTCGTAAATGGACTGTCTCCGGTCCTGAAGGAGCACCTGCTGGCTAAGGAGGAACCGCGGGATTTTGACGGGCTTGTCGATTTGGTTATACGCTTAGACAACCGTTTGAATGAGCATCGTCTGGAGCAGGCCGGGGGGCGTGACCGGGCATGAGCCGTCCCTCCCCCTTCCGGTTCCGAAAGGGTGACGTCGTCCCCACGCTTCACTGCCAGAGAGCTCCGTGTGGCTACAGCTCCCCCTGCTGAGGAGGCTATGGACACGAGCAGGGCCAAAGTAAAGACAAACGTCAGACAAAGGAGGCTAGCCCGCGGGGAGTGTTTTGTCTGCGGCTCTTGTGAGCATATGCAGAAGGACTGCCCCAAACGGTCAAACTACAACGCCCGTCCTTAGAAACTGGGCTAAGGGTGGGCCATAACACGCACGCGGGGAAACCCCGCAAATCTGCACGAATCCCAGTAACGATCCTTTGTGGGGATCTAACCCTTCACGCCCCAGCACTGGTAGACACGGGGTCGGAAGGGAATCTGCTGGATAGCAGATGGGCAAAGGAAGTAGGGCTCCCCCTGGTGGGTCTGCCGTCACCATTGCAGGTGCGAGCACTAGATGGCACCCTGCTTCCGTTAATCACACATCAGACACAGCCTGTGACCTTGGTTGTGTCTGGAAATCACAGGGAGGAGATCGTGTTCCATGTAACACCTTCTACCTCCCGAGTGATTTTGGGATTTCCGTGGATGGTGAAGCACAATCCCCAGATAGATTGGCCGTCCGGGGTTGTGATGCAGTGGAGCGAAACCTGCCACCGGGAGTGTTTAGGATCCTCAGTTCCTCCCGGCATGACGGCTAATGAGGAGGTTAAAGTCCCCCCCAATCTATCGGTGGTGCCAAAGGAGTACCACGATCTCGCTGACGTCTTCAGCAAAGATCTGGCGCTCACTCTTCCCCCGCACCGACCGTACGATTGTGCCATCGATTTGGTCCCGGGCGCTGAGTACCCGTCCAGTAGGTTGTACAACCTCTCACGTCCAGAACGCGAATCAATGGAGACCTACATCCGGGACTCTTTAGCTGCCGGGCTGATCCGGAACTCCACCTCCCCGATGGGTGCTGGTTTCTTTTTTGTGGGCAAAAAGGACGGTGGACTCCGTCCATGCATTGATTACAGAGGGCTGAACGAGATCACGGTTCACAACCGATACCCGTTACCTCTGTTGGATTCAGTGTTCACGCCCCTGCATGGAGCCCAAATTTTCACAAAATTGGATCTTAGAAACGCGTACCACCTGGTTCGGATCCGGAAGGGAGACGAGTGGAAGATGGCATTTAACACCCCGTTAGGTCACTTTGAGTACCTGGTCATGCCGTTCGGCCTCACTAACGCCTCCGCGACGTTCCAAGCTTTGGTAAATGACGTCTTGCGGGACTTCCTGCATTGGTTCGTCTTCGTATATCTGGACGATATACGAATCTTTTCCCCGGACCCTGAGACCCATGTCCAGCATGTACGTCAGGTCCTACAGCGGTTGTTGGAGAACCGGCTGTTTGTGAAGGGCGAGAAGTGCGAGTTCCACCGCACTTCTTTGTCCTTCTTGGGGTTCATCATCTCCTCCAACTCCGTCGCCCCTGATCCGGCCAAGGTTGCGGCGGTGAGAGATTGGCCCCAACCAACAAGCCGCAGGAAACTGCAGCAGTTCCTCGGCTTTGCAAATTTCTACAGGAGGTTCATTAAAGGCTACAGTCAGGTAGTTAGCCCCCTGACTGCCCTGACCTCCACCAAGGTCCCCTTCACCTGGTCGGATCAGTGCAAAGCCGCGTTCAAGGAGTTGAAATGCCGGTTCTCGACTGCACCAGTTCTGGTGCAGCCTGATCCTGATCGCCAGTACATAGTGGAAGTGGATGCCTCTGACTCAAGGATAGGAGCCGTGCTGTCCCAGAGCGTGGAGGCTGATAAGGTTCTCCATCCTTGTGCCTATTTTTCCCGCAGGTTGACCACAGCTGAACGGAACTATGACGTCGGCAATCGGGAGCTCCTTGCGGTGAAGGAGGCTCTTGAAGAGTGGAGACACCTGCTGGAGGGGGCGTCGTTGCCTTTCACGGTTTTCACGGACCATCAGAACCTGGAGTACATCCGGACCGCCAAGCGGCTGAACCCCAGGCAAGCCCGTTGGTCTCTGTTCTTCGGGCGCTTTGACTTCCGGATCACGTACCGCCCCGGGACCAAAAAACAAAAATCGGATGCGTTGTCCCGGGTGCACAAAGAAGAAGCCAAGGCGGGGCTGTCGAACCCCACCGAGACCATCATCCCCGAGTCCACTGTCGTGGCCTCCCTCACCTGGGACGTGGAGAAGACCATCCGGGAGGCCCTGGCAAGGAGCCCGGACCCGGGGACCGGCCCCAAGAACAGAATGTACGTCCCACCAGAGGCCAGAGCTGCCGTATTGGACTTCTGTCACGGATCCAAGCTCTCCTGTCATCCCAGAGTGCGTAGGACCGTGGCAGTGGTCCAGCAGCGCCTCTGGTGGGCGTCACTGGAAACCGACATTCGGGACTACGTCCAGGCCTGTACCATCTGCGCCAGGGGCAAGGTAGACCATCGGAAGACCTCTGGACTCCTCCAACCCCTGCCAGTGCCTCACCGCCCCTGGTCTCACATCGGCCTGGACTTCATCACGGGCCTCCCGCCGTCCCAGGGCAACACCATCATTCTCACGATAGTGGACCGGTTCTCCAAGGCGGCCCACTTCGTGGCCCTCCCGAAGCTCCTGATGGCCCAGGAGACGGCAGACCTCCTGGTCCACCACGTCATGCGGCTGCATGGGATACCATCGGACATCGTATCAGATCGTGGTCCCCAGTTCTCTTCGCAGGTTTGGAGGAGTTTCTGTAAGGAGCTGGGGGCCACCGTGAGTCTCTCGTCCGGGTACCACCCCCAGACAAACGGCCAGGCAGAGCGGGCTAACCAGGAGTTGGAGCAGGCCCTTCGCTGCGTCACCTCCGTGCACCCGGCGGCCTGGAGTCACCATCTGGCCTGGATCGAGTATGCCCATAACAGCCAAGTCTCGTCTGCTACCGGCCTCTCCCCTTTTGAGGCATGTTTGGGGTACCAGCCCCCATTGTTCCCGCTGGTGGAGGGAGAGGTCGGTGTGCCCTCGGTCCAGGCCCACCTCAGGAGGTGCCGCCGGGTGTGGCGGACTGCCCGCTTTGCCCTGTTAAAGGCCCGGACGAGGGCCAAGACCCATGCGGACCGCCGGCGTTCCCCGGCCCCCACATACCAGCCCGGGTAGGAGGTATGGCTTTCGACAAAGGACAGCCCTCTCTGTGTGGACTCCCCGAAGTTGAAGGACAGATTTATTGGACCCTTCAAAATCCTCAAGATCATCAACCCGGCCGCAGTGAAGCTCCAACTCCCAGCTTCACTGCAGATCCACCCTGTGTTCCATGTGTCCCGCCTCAAGCCACACCACACCTCGCCCCTCTGTGCTCCTGGACCTATGCCGCCTCCTGCCCGGCTCATTGACGGGGAGCCTGCTTGGACAGTCCGCAGGCTCCTGGACGTCCGTCGTAAGGGCCGGGGGTTCCAATATCTGGTGGACTGGGAGGGGTATGGACCTGAAGAACGCTCCTGGGTGAAGAGGAGCTTCATCCTGGACCCGGCCCTCCTGGCCGATTTTTACAAGAGACATCCGGACAAGCCTGGTCGGGCGCCAGGAGGCGCCCGTTGAGGGGGGGGTCCTGTTATGTGGGCCGCTGAAGAGGAGGTACTGCTGGCCCACCACCACCAGAGGGCGCCCTGCTTGGAGTGCGGGCTCCAAGCACGAGAGGGCGCCAGACCCAGAAGAAGTGACAGCTGTCACTCATCGCACCAGCTGTCACTCATCTACACCACTACATGAGCCGGACTGCAACTCCACCTCCCCGCCGAGAAATCACGAAGAGGTAATTTTCTCTGCTGACTCGAAACGTTGAGTAATAATCTGAACTTCTTTTGCAGCCGTTATCCTGTGGTGTTTGCCTTATCTGTGGGATTGGCGTTTGGTGTGATCAGCGACGGCTTCGCCTCACACCCCAAACCAGATAAGTGGTTAAACAGGAGCTGCACGAGTGTGTGATTGGAGGTGGAGGTGCTCCCTCCTAACTGAGTGCAGACTGTGGATTACTGAGTGTGCGAATTCACACTCATCCATCCTGTCTTTGTTTTCTGCCAGCAGTACCAGGGTCGACAGCCGAAGACAGAGGCCACCTGGGGACTCGGGACTTGGCGGCTCCGGTGTTCTTCAGGCCGTTGGTGGTGGAAGCCGTGTGGGACGCGGCTCATCTCTCGTCGGGGGTCTTCTATCTTCGAGCCTGCCCACACGTCACCTGGTGTTAATTGACTATACATATCTTGTGTGTTTAGTTGTGTGTTGTCACAACATTAAATTGTTACTTATTGGCTTATTCATTGTCCGTTCCTTTGCGCCCCCTGTTGTGGGTCCGTGCTACGACACCTTCCCAACAGAGGGGATATTTCGTGTCGGGTTCAAGGGGACACGAGGGTAAGGGTGGGTATGGGATTAATGTGTGTTTTCTCCGTTTTTGTGGCTCAGACATGCTTGTGTTGTTCATGTTCAATTGTGTCTTTATATACTTGCCAGTGGTTATTATTTTGGTATTTAATTATGTTGCACAACTGTGCTATGCATTTTAAATTTATGCCACCTAAAATTCAGACCGGAGGTAGAGACCTAGTATTGGCCTCGTGGAATGTCAAGGGGCTGGGTAGTGTTGCCAAAAGGGGTAAAGAATTCAGGCACCTTAAATCCTTATCGGCTGACATACTTTTCCTTCAGTAAAACACATATAAGATCAACCGTACAGCATAGATTGAAATGTAACTGGATAGCTTAATTATACCAGTCACCATTTACCTCCCACGCCTGTGGTGTTGCCATACTAATCAAGAAACATTTTCTATTCCAGCCTAATTCTGTGGTTACCAACCCTCTTGGTAGATACTTATTGGTCTCTGGTAGTGTTAACACATTTCCTTTAACTCTTCTTAATCTCTATGGACCGAACACTGATGATCCAGATTTTTTCAGGAAGGTCTTTGACCTATTGCCAGACGATAATGACTCAAACATAATAGTTGCTGGAGACTTGAACTGCTATCTAGATCCTTACTTAGACAGATTGTCCTCACGGCCTCCACCAGAACTTGCATCTGTGCGTCTTTTGAACAACTTACTCAAATCTAGAAACCTGGTAGACATCTGGAGGATTCAGCATCCTACTGATAGAGACTATTCATTTTACTCTCATGTTCATAAGTCATATAGCAGGATAGATTATTTCTTAACAGATTCTAATTTAGTTCCCCATGTCACTAACTCAAAATATCATAACATACTGCTCTCTGACCACAGTCCTGTGACATTGTCCTTAAAGCTCTCTCTTTCAAAACAGGCATATTCCTGGCACTTCAACCCTAACCTTCTTAGTGACAATGGTTTAATAGAAACCACGGAAGCTAAACTGAAGGAATTTCTAGACATAAATGATAATGGTTGTGTCTGACTCTACACTTTGGGAAACATTAAAAGTTGTTACCCGTGGAGATTTCGTACTCTTCTGCTTAAACAAAAAAAAAAAAAAAAAAATGAAAACCAGCTCTCAGAAATTAAGGGTACTCTTCCAGCTCTGGAAAGAACATATCAAATATCTAAATCCCCAGATGACAAAGAAATACTGAAGCTTAAGTATGAATATTATGGGATCTTGAGCACTCAGATTAATAACCTACTTCTGAAACTGAGGAGTAAACATTTTGAGCTAGGGGACAAACCTGGTAAGCTCCTTGCGCAGCAGCAGAAAGGCGTCCAGGCCTCAAGATCAATTCACAGCATAAAATATCTGCAACTGGCACCCTTTTAACTAACCCTTTAGAGATAAATCGTTTCATGGAGTTCTATAGTGAGCTTTATTCTTCTAAGCAGAATGTTACACAATCTGACTTAAATAACTTCTTTGATTCCTTGACACTGCCCAAGCTGAGTGATATAGCAAGAACCGAGCTGGATTCTGATTTTATGTTACAGGAGGTTAACTACCGCAATAAAATCATTTACGTCAGGAAAGGCAGCTGGGCCAGATGGATTTAGCAGTGAATTCTACAAGATGTTTTGTGACAATCTTGCTCTGCTTTTACTCCGAATGATGTCGAATTCTAAAAATGAAAGAATGTTGTCCAAAACCCTATATGAGGCCAACATGTCCCTTATTTTAAAAAAGAATAGAGAGGAAACTGATCCAGCTAGCTTTAAGCCAATTGCGCTTCAAAATGTTGATCGAAAGATAATTACAAAAATTTTGGCAACCCGATTAAATAAGCATTTGGCCTCCATCATTCATCCTGATCAAACAGGATTTATTCCTGGCAGGTTTTCTTTTTCAAATGTTAGGCATCTTCTCAATGTAATGTATGCTGATCATAGCGGTGCTAGTGGAGCAGCAGTCTTGTCGCTTGATGCGCACAAAGCCTTTGATCAGGTGGAGTGGCCTTATATGTTTGAGTTATTGCACAGATTCGGATTCGGCGAAACATTCATATCCTGGGTAGGGGTGATATATGCTAGCCTTTCATGCTCCATTATGACTGATGGTGACAGGTCATTACCATTCCCTTTACAATGTTCGGTCCAGCAGGGTTGCCCTCTTTCCCCGGCCCTTTTTGCTATTATGATAGAACCCCTCGCTTTAAAAATAAGAGCACATCTGTGCCTTGAAGGTCTTCAGGTGGAAACACTTATTAGTTTATATGCCGATGATGTAATAATGTACCTTCGGGATTCTGTGGAGTCAGTTCCCACTCTACTTGAAATTATAAACTCTTTTGGCAGAATATCTGGATACACAATTAACTGGTCAAAAAGTGACTTTATGCCCCTCTCTGCACCTTACCCTCCAGGTTTTCTGGAAAATATTCCATTTATAATTGCTAATGATCATTTATGTTATCTAGGTTTGACTATACCAAAAAATCCTAAACTAATATTTAAATTAAACTTTGCAGAATTCATACTGAAACTTAAAACATTGAACACTGGAAATTATTACCTTTGTCAATGATTGGCCATATTAATTCTATCAAGATAATCTCTCTCCCTAGATTTCTTTACTTGTGTCAAAATCTCCCGATTTTCTAACCTCTGCATTTTTTAAAGAATTAGATTCCATTACAGTTTCCTACATTTGGAACAATAAAAAGCCCAGAATCTCGAAGGTAAATCTGCAGAAGCCCAAAGCGGAAGGTGGTCTTGGCATGCCAGTTTTCAGACATTACTTTTGGGCCGCCAACATTAGAGTCCTGATGTTTTGGGGAAAGGCAGCCACAGACAATCTAAGTTTTGCAACCCCTTTATGGCTTAAGATGGAGGCTAACTCTGTTAATGAATCCTCCTTACCAGCCATGCTCTTTTCTAAGCTTGATAAAACTGAATCCCTTGGGAAGCTTTGCTTTGTGTTGAAACATTTTATTTTTAAAGTGTTACATTACATTTTAGTGTTAAGTGTTACATTTTTACATTTTAAACCAGGTTAGGAGCTTTCTGGTATTACCGGAAACTTCTGTACAAACACCTGTATGTTTTATCCATTCATTTTTGTCCTCTTGGTTGGACAAATCCTATTGTGACTGGAGACAGAAGGGCTTAGTCTCAATCGAAAATTTCTATATTGATGGTAAATTTGCATCGTTCAGCCAGCTGAGAGAAAAATATAATCTGCCTCACTCCAATTTTTTTCATTATTTGCAAGTTAGGCACTACATCCAGTCCAAAATTAGACATTTTGAACATCTCCCAGCAGAACATGAGCTTTTCAAAGTCCTCAAAAGCCCTCCTGACTCCAGACCTTTAATTTCTAATATTGTGTATTTGTTGGATGACTGCCTTAACGTACGTATGGTTAAAATAAGGGATACCTGGAGGGAGGAGTTGGGTGTGGAGTTGTCTGAATCCATGTGGGATGAGTGTTTGTCCATAATCCGCTCTTGCTCAGTCAACAGTAGACACCAGTTTATACAGTTTAAGATTGTTCATCGTTTACATTATTCTAAAGTCAGGTTGCATAAAATTTATCCCTTTGTCTCACCAATTTGTGACAGGTGTAAAACATCAGATGGCACATTATCTCATGCTTTTTGGTTCTGCTCTTCAATAACGGGTTTTTGGTGTAAAATATTTGACTGATACTCTAAGGCCTACAAAAAGCCTCTTCAGCCTGATGCAGGACTCACCATTTTTGCCATTACAAAGACAATTAAGGACCTCCCTGCATTTATGCAGCAACCTCTGGGATTAGGAATGGTTGTTGCCAGAAGACTAATCTTGAAAGAATGGAAATCTTCTACTGCCCCCTCCTTTCAAATGTGGATCACTGACATGATGTCTCTACTACAAATGGAAAGGCTCAGATCTTTAAGAACGTGTTCAATGAGAAAATTCACAAGTGCTTGGAGTCCGTTCCTTGCGTACCTGGAGGAGATTAAGGCAGTTTGACATGTTAACCTATGCCCAGGTGACATATTTCCGTCTCTACCCTGAGATGTTACTGTTTAACTGGCAATGTGTATGTGTTTGAGCCACTGTTTGTTTGCTGTTTCTTTGTATGTTATATTGAAAAATCAGAAATAAAATATTGAAAAAAAGAAAAAAAAACCACACCTGGTTACTGACAGACTGCCTCTGCAAACTGACTGGTCCTTAAACAAGGTGTGATCAGGAAAGAATCAGTACAGTCTTTTTGGATAGTTTAAACTCAGCGCTCAAAACTACACTCGACGTGATTGCACCACCTATATTAAAACCACCCCCACCCCCAAAACACAGTCACCTTGGTTCAATGATTACCTGCGTGACCTCAAGCATAAGGCTAGAGGTCTAGAACGGAAATGGCATCGTTCAAAATTAGAAGTATTCAACCTTGCGTGGCGTGATGCTATCTTAGACTACAAGCATGCATTACTTGCTACAAAGCGGACCTATTACTAAGATCAACAAAAACAAGCATAACTCAAAGTTCTTGTTCGACACGGTAGCAGCACTTATTCATGGACAACCACCTGTAGTTTGGTCTCTTTTTACAGCACAAGATTTCCTGGATTACTTCGAGAAGAAAACAGAAGACATTAGGTTGAGCATATCCCAGCATGCCTTAACCCAGCCACTACACCCGGTATTGTTATTGGCACCATTACTGAGGTATTACCTAGATTTACAGAATTTGACAGTATCCCACTAGGCGTGCTGACGAAACTTGTAACGTCTACAAAAAGCACAACCTGTGTATTTGATCCTATACCAACAAAACTCTTTAAGGACCTGTGGCCCACTCTTGGGCCGACTGTGCTGCAAATTACTGATCTTTCTTTAACTTCTGGATCTGTTCCAAAATGTTTCAAATCTGCAGTGATTAAACCATTACTTAAGAAACCTAATCTTGACCTTAGTGTATTGAAAAACTATAAGCCGATATCACATCTATCATTTTGCTCTAAAATTCTGGAAAAACTGGTTTCACAGCAGCTCGTGGACTATCTTACTGAGAATAATCTTTTTGAGCCACTGCAGTCTGCTTTTAGAAAATATCATTCCACAGCGACAGCTCTCACTAAAGTGGTGAATGATCTTCAGCTTGCAATAGATTCAGACTCCACTACGATTCTAGTGGTGTTAGAGCTTAGTGCTGCATTTGATACCGTGGATCATTATATTCTACTCGATAGGCTGGAGAATCATTTTGGGATTACTGGGAGTGCCCTTGCATGGTTGACGTCATACTTGACCAGTCGTTCTCATTGTGTTTTGTACAGTAACACTACCTCTACCTTAATTACATGAAATTTCCACAGGGGTCCGTCTTTCCCTTTGGGTACATATTGTAGGGTTTTGGGATTACCTTTCATTGCTGTGCTGATGATACTCAGTTATACATGCCGATAACTGCTGGTAATCTCATCCACATAAAATCCTTAGAAGATTGTCTTGCATCAGTGAGAAGCTGGATGTCTAGCAACTTCCTACTTTTAAACTCTAACAAGACTGAAATGATGGTTCTTGGTCCATCAATGATCTTGGTCGGCATCAATTTGGCCAGTTAACACTTAGCCTAGGCTTGTGTGTCATACATCACACTGACAAAGTGAGGAACCTTGGGATAATTTTTGATCCTACACTGTCCTTTGACCTCCACATTAGAGATATTACGAGGACTGCTTTCGTCCACCTGCAAAATATAGCGAAGATTCGTCCCATCCTGTCTATGGCTGATGCTGAGACCCTGATCCATGCATTTGTCTCTCCTAGACTGGACTACTGCAATGTTCTATTTTCTGGTTTACTGCAGTCCAGCATTAGGGCTTTCCAATTGGTTCAAAATGCTGCAGCCAGACTTTTGACACGAAGCAGAAAGTTTGACCACATTACACCCATTTTGGTGTCTCTTCACTGGCTTCCTGTCCCAGTGAGATCAGATTTTAAGGTTGTGCTATTAGTCTATAAAACTGTTCACGGACTGGCAGCTCCCTACCTAGCTGACCTAATTAAATCCTACATACCGGCCCAGGCTCTGCGTTCTCAGGGTGCAGGACTACTTAGTGTCCCTAGGGTGAATAAAAGGTCTGTGGGTCACAGAGCTTTCTCTTATGTCCCTGTTCTGTGGAATGATCTCCCTGCATCAATAAAACAGTCAGATTCTGTAGAGACTTTCAAGTCCAGACGTAAGATGCACTTATTTTCCCTTTCGTATTGGCTAGCATACTGGTATAGTATGTTTCTAACCTTTTAACTCTTTTAAATTCATTTTATTAGTAAACAGAGCAGGCCGAGGCCTCAACTTTGTCTAAAGTCTGGGTCTTATAGTGAAGCTTAGTGTTTCTCTGTTATACTGTATTTGTTGTCTTCTGGAGTCGGGTCGCGGGGGCAGAAAAGCCGCCCAGACCTCCCGATCCACACACACCTCCCCCAGCTCCTCCGGGGGTAAAGCGGAAGAAAATGGATGGATGGATGGATGTTGTCTTCTGATGCCTGATTGTTTTTTCTCTCTGTTTGAGGTGCAGCGATGGGATGGGCATGGGTGTTTTCCTCTGCAGGCCTCCCGTGCTGGACACCAGCATGGGCTCCTAAAATATCCCAAAATGTCCTGTATATTTGTATTGCCAATTGTGTCTGTAGCATGGCCCAAGCAGAGGGTCGCCCCTTTGAGTCTGGTCTGCTTGAGGTTTCTTCCTCAAATCATCAGAGGGAGTTTTTTCTTACCACTGTTGCCTGTGTGCTTGCTCTAGGGGTTGGTAAGGTTAGACCTTACTTGTGTGAAGCACCTTGAGGCAACTCTGTTGTGATTTGGTGCTATATAAATTAAATAAAATGTAATAAATTGAAGGTTCACTGAACAGTTCACGTTGGGAATGTGAGTGAACGTATCCGGGAGAGTCGTCTGTCAGTGGATCGAAGAAAGATCAAACATGGTTAGTTTTTTTACAGTTTCACCTGCTTTTTTGGTTCCTCCTACAGCTCGGGAGTACATGGGTGATTCTTAGACTACGGGCACTTATGTCCTTTGATCATATTGTATGAAAAACAGAAAAAAGGGGAAATTTCACACTTTTATACTTATCTTTACAATGAAAGTGTGTTAAGAAATTTGTTCTAGTAGTCTATGATGACTTTTTCACCTTTTTTCAGCATCACTATAAGCAAATATTGCCTTTTTGTGCTTGTCCCACACCCAGACTTATGATCTTCAATGATAAAAATGAATGGTAAAGAAACGTTTTTTTCTAATGTTTTAAAATATCTCAATAAAATATCAGTAAAATAAACAAAACATAATTGGGGTATTCAATGTCATACAACTGTTGTGCTTTTTTTTTTAAACAAAATGTTGTCCCACACTATTGCCATAATTTCCACCACAACAGTGTAATGTCCCTTTAAACAGTTTGTATGAAAGATTGTTTGGGTAGTTTCTATGGAGATAAACAGTGACATCAGAGCACATGTATATAGCACCAAATCACAAACAGTTGCCCCAAGGCGCTTTATATTGTAAGGCAATGGTGTGGTGGAAATTACATTTACAAGGCCAATAGTGCCCATAGTTAAAGAATCACCCACATATGTCATAAAAAAAAAAAGCTACATCACCCCTCGTGCATTTGCTGAGACCGGGAACATCCAAAATGACCCCCATTCTTCTGGGTGTTGCCATGCTGCAATGTTCTCATTAATGCATAAAGGGGGCGGAGCATGGGAACTCCAAGTAATTAAAAAAAAAGAAAACAAAAGCCTGAACAGACCCCCCTCCCATGTTTGAAGCACAGGGTAAAACGCTAATCTCAGTCTGGGTGTTTCATTCATATTTTTGGTGAATACGTGTGTTTCTCATAACTGTTTACTTTGTTCTGGACAGTCAAAGTTACGAGCCGTGTATTTCCTCAGTAATCGTGCATTAAGTTGACCTACCACCAGCTGCTAAAAGTGCTAACACCGTTAGCACACAACATTAAATAAGACAGATGACCCGTTAGGACATTTCACTGCAACAAGAACAGTGAGTGACTCCGTTCCTGTCAGAGGCAGCATCAGTGGACCCAGCCTCTGTCACTCAAAGAAATCACACCCACAATTATACAGAATTTTATTAATTAAAACATATTAAACTAAGAAATTAGGAGAAAATTTCATCTCCATGGAGGAGGAAACAATAACCGTTTTTTGTACCAGGCTGTAAACATGTTTGTTTCTGCTCTAAAGTTGGACATTTTAACATGAGCTCCTATAGGAATGTGCTCTGTTTTGGCCCCAGCCTCAAGTAGCCAGTCAAGGAACTACACTTCCGGGTTGGGGTCAAAATCCAAGTTCAAGTGTTGCCGCTTGGTAACGTAATCCGTGGAACCGTGTGGATTAACAAAATGTCAATACACAAAAATACACAGCGAATAGAGTTTAACATATCTCCCTCCACCTGTTTCTTACTCTCTCAGCCCCCCCCACTGCCTGTCTTGTGTGCACGATCTCTCTCTGCCCTCTATCTCTCCGCATGCGTGATCTCTGTTTTTCTCTCTCTCTCTCTCATAATGTCATGCTTTCAGTCAACTCTGCTCCAAATCTTCAGCCAGCAGCAGGAAAGCAGGTTTGCATGTTTTTTCACACTCCTTTATCTTTCAGCTCTATTCCAAGAAAAGTCCAACTGAGGTTGACCTGTGTGTGACCCCCTCATTCTGTCACACTACATTTCTCCTCCTCCGACAGCAAGGCTTTTATTTATTTCGGTGGCTCTGTACTGACTATGAACCCCCATTTTTATGTGCTGTTTTTTTTACTTTGTTGTATGTGTGTTGTATTTTTATGAATCTGTTTTTACTGTGAAGCACTTTGGACACCATCTGGCTGCTGTGAAGTGCTTTATAAATAAGTGATTGATTGATATGAACATGTAAGAATTAAAGTCTTTGTTGGCTTGTCCTTATAGCCATTAGTTCGAGGGGGGAGTGTGCATGTGGTGGCGTTGTGCCGTAAAGCAGTTTGTGTTCCTGAGACTCTTGTTCAAATGACTCTGGGTCAGTTTCTTTTTAGCTGTAAGGCTGCTTTTCTGCTACAAGACCCCTGATGGAAGACAGAAAGCCACCATTCTCCGCAAAACAAGTCATTTAACAATAAGAATGACTCCAAAACTGTAAAATTAAGGTTAAAAAGTTACTTAGTTCTCCTTTAATTTACTGATGGACTGGGACTCTTCAGTCTTTGGTCCACTGCTGGGCTGTAAACCAACCGAAACTCTGTTTCTGACTTGGACCCATTTAGAATGTAACAGGCTTGCAGGTCAGAGCAGAGGACCCGTGGTTCAAAGCCCTTCCTTACCAGTTGATCCCAGTGTGTCGCTGGACATTGTGCATGGCGTCACTTCGTCTGCATATGAAAATATCGCGGAAAGGCCAGTGATACAGAGGACACACTGATTGGTCAGGGTGCGACAGAAAACATCATGGGCATAAAATACACATTGAGGACCATCTGTCTTGCACTTGGGACATCATCGGACTTACTGCTTGAGGCTCCATTACTCAATAACATCAGTGAGAGCTGCGGTAGCTGTATTTACCCATAATCCCATGGGATGCAGCACTGTGTGAGAGTATTTACTTAGAATAATAATCTGCCATACATTAGGCCCCGCCCCCTCAGACTCACTGGGCACTGCGAATCCTCTCAAACTCTGGTGGGCCGGCAGTGGAGGGCGGAGACACAGCATACTTCCTCCTGGCATAAATCACTTGGAAGGAGAAATAAGCTGAACACAAACATTCATCAGAAAAGACAAACAGGAATTATTTTGTCTCCATTCATGCAGTTAATGTTTCATCCCAAAAATCTATTTCACTTTCCTCGACTCAAAGAGCAATGATTTATATACACACTGAGGTAAAAAAGTATTTGATCCACTGTTAATTTTGCAGGTTTTCCTACCTACAAAGAATGATGAGGTCTGTAATTTTTATTGTAGGTTCACCTCAGCTGTGAGAGACAATCTCAAAAAAAAAATAAATAAATCACATTGTATGATTTTTGAATAATTAATTTGCTTTTTATAGCATGAAATAAGTATTTGATCCAATAGAAAAACAGACCTTAATATTTGGTACGGAAACCTTTGTTTGCAGTTCCAGAGCTCAGATGTTTCCTGTAGTTCTTGACCAAGTTTACACACTGCAACAGAGATTTTGGTCTACTCCTCCATACACATCATCTCCAGATCTTTCAGGTTTGGAGTTTCAGCTCTCTCCAAAGATTTTCTATTGGGTTCAGGTCTGGAGACTGGCTCAGCCACTCCACGCCCTTGAAATGCTTCTTACGGAGCCACTCCTAAATTGCCCTGGTTGTGTGTTTGGGGTCACTGTCATGCTGAAGACCCAGCCACGGCCCATCTTCAATGCTCTGACTGAGGGAAGGAGGTTGTCTGATACATGACCCCATCCATCCTCCCTTCATTACAGTGTAGTCATCCTGTCCCCTTTGCAGAAAAGCACCCCCCCCCCCCCCCCCCCCCCAAGTATGATGTTTCCACCCCCATGCTTCACGGTTGGGATGGTTTTCTTGGGGTTGTTCTCATCCTCCAAACACAGCGAGTGGAGTTGATTCCAAAAAGCTCTATTTTGGTCTCATCTGACCACATGTTCTTCTCCCATGCGTCCTCTGGATCATCCAGATGGTTACTGGTGAACTTCAAACGGGCCTGGACATGTGCTGGCGTGAGCAGGGGGACCTTGCTGCCATGCAGGATTTTAAACCATGACGGCGTCGTGTGTTACTAAAGTAATCTTTGTGACTGTGGTCCCAGCTCTCTTCAGGTCATTGACCAGGTCCTCCTGTGTTGTTCTGGACTTTCTCAGAATCATCCTTACCCCACAAAGTGAGCTCTTGCATGGAGCCCCAGACTGAGGGAGGCTGACAGTCATGTTTCTTCCATTTTTTTTTAATAATTACACCAACAGTTGTCTTCTCACCAAGCTGCTTGCCTGTTGTCCTGTCATCCATTCCAGCCTTGTGCAGGTCTACAGTTTTGTCCCTGGTGTCCTTAGACAGCTCTTTGGTCTTGGCTATGGTGGACAGGTTGGAGTGTGATTGAGTGAGTGTGTGAACAGGTGTCTTTTATACAGGTAACAAGTTCAAACAGGTGCAATTAATACAGGCACAGAGCACGGAATTGGACGACATCTTAAAGACAAACTAACAGGTCTGTGAGACAGAATTCTTGGTGGTTGGTAGGTGATCAGATATTCATTTCATGCAATAAAATGATTAAATTAATGATTTAAAAATTAGTGGGGGGTTTTTATAGATTCTGTCTCTCACAGTTGAAGTGTACCTACGATACAAATTACAGACCTCTGGTCTTTGTAGGTGGGAAAACTTGCAAAATCACTCACTATATACACACACAATCAAACATGTCAATCACACACAAAGACCTGGATCTCAGTGATCATCACTGTGAGCAGAACATCATGAACATCAGTTCTCAGCACTCAAGAGTGCTGCTCAAGTTTTTTTTGGTCTCAAAGTCAAGGATTTTTTTTTTTAAAATTTGGTTAAAGGTAACTTTCTAACACCAGCAATCATTATGACCTCATTTTAACTAGTTTTACAAACAAGAGCAATCAGAGATTTCTGACATCCACCAATCCAGATCACCTCTAAATTTCAGTTGAGTCTTCCATTGCCTAACGAATCCGTGTTGAAAATTTCATCAAAATCCATGCAGTAGTTTTGACGTATGCCTGCTGACAGTAATCCTTCAAAGCCTATATGGAGTGAATCTTGATCCAGAATCCAGATCACCTCCAAACTTAAATGGGTTCTTCTATGGCCAAATATTTATCCGGGGTGAAGAGTTCGTCAAAACCCTTTCAGTAGTTTTGACGTATTCCTGCTCACAACCACAGACAGACAAACGATTTTATGATGTCCTTGGCCGACGTAATGAGTTTTTATGAACAAGTTACAGTCTGAAGTAAACGGTGTTCATTCAGTGAGTTGTTAACAAATGCAAATTAGATTTTAAGAAACAAATCAAGGCAAAAATTACGCAAACACAGACTGTCATATCTGCACACATGAACAAACTGAAAAAAATCTTACAATTTTATTTAGAAATATTCTTCAATTTTATTTATTTTTCAAGATTTCCCAGCATGCCCTGTTCTTACCTTGCTCCAGGACAGCCAGTATGGACACAGCAGCGAGGGCAACCACCTGATCCAGCATCTCTGCAGAGTCTGAGAACCCGACCGCCCAGCCCACGCAGGCAGACTGCAGGGGTGGGGCCTGAGCACCCAGCTGGGTGCAGCTGCTCCCAGAAACATGCTTGAATTTTCATCCTCCGCATTTTTCATAACAGTCGGTTCTCATCTGACCGCTGAAACACTGGAATCCATCGTGATCGTTTCCATTCTGCTCCCTCAGTTTGTTCTGAAGGCATGCTTTTCATTTTGCTTTTTGTTTTATTAAAAAAAGAACACTTAAAAACACAGGCAAAACTTCAGACACCAAATTCATTTCTAAACAACTATATTTACATAATACTCTTGTTTTACAGAGAACCATATCAAAAGTATAAAATACTTACAAAAAATCTGCTGCAATATATAAAAATAACATCTATCTTCTCCAGAATATTAGGAAAGGCATACATACAAAAAATATATTCATAGACATTTACACAGTCTGTTCAAAGAGTTCAGAAACACCAGCGCCCAAAACAATCAAGGAAAAAGTACAGTAGATAGAAGGCCCGCCCGCTCACAGGGCCACCCTAAACAAGGCCGCCCTAAACAGGGCCGCCCGCTCACAGGACCACCCTAAACAGGGCCGCCCGCTCACAGGTCCACCCTAAACAGAGCCGCCCGCTCACAGGACCACCCTAAACAGGGCCGCCCGCTCACAGGACCACCTTAAACAGGACGGCCCGCTCACAGGACCACCTTAAACAGTGCCGCCCGCTCACAGGACCACCTGGTCACATGGCCATCTTCAAACCACAAAAATCTGAAGGGATGCTGCAATTAAGTCTAAATTTTCACAAAAAAATCTCAACCACCAACTAGCAGGAAAAATGTACCTTTCCTAAATTTACAGCTTCTTGCTCAATCTTGTGCTTTATTGTCAAATTTAACATGACATTAAAAAAAAATAAGAAAAAAAAAATGTCTGACACGTTCATGCGGAGGCTCGGTAGCCACTTGGCAACTCAGTGACCACCCGCTGAGCTGTTTGTCTGCTCCAGCTGTTCTTTCTCCTCACAACATTTGAATTGCAGAATTAGTATCTGATGTAACACCCACCTAATTTGTGTATCAGATTGTCTGATGTTTTTCCACAACCCCAACTTCACAGCAGAGTGACAGCCGGCGATTGTGGCCATCATCGATTTTAGACTGTGATCTTTGGGTTGAAGTGGCTGTCTGTTGACCAGGTGGTGTTGAGGGGGCGGGGCCAATGGTTTAGTAGTCAACTCATCGTTCAGTCATCAAACAGAAGCGCGCAAACACGCAATGACTCGAATTCTGACTCTGAACTGAAAATTACGACACAGTGCCAGGGCCACAAACGCAACAAAAATAAAATAATAAAAACATAAAATAATAATATTAAGTAAAATTGTTCCAGAGAACTGAAGGGAAGAGTGAGTTTGAGGATGAGCTACAAAAATTTGCAATATTTCAGAGAGAAATGAGTCAAACTGAAGTAAAACTTGAGTGAAAAGTCAGTCAGTCATCTTCAGCAGCCGCTCGTTCCAATTCAGGTTGACGAGAACAGACAGGAAGGGATCCTAACATCAGATGAATCAAATAAAAGTTTCCATTCTCAGAGGAAAACAGTGTAAAAAGTCATAATTACATGACAGTCATGAAAAATATCAAAAGTAAAACTAATATTTGACAAATAGGCTGAGTCTCAAGAATAAAGTCAGGACACCATAAAAAAAAAAAAAAAAAAACACACACACACACACCACCTGATTTGGGAAGTTACTTCCAACAGTGGCCCTGATACTCTGTCATTAAAAAAAAAAAAAAAAACACCACACAAACACCTAAAACCTCGGCACAGGTCATAGGTCATCTCAATCCAGAATTCACTAACTAAAGCATCATCAAGACCACGTCAGAACTGCTTCAGCATTTCTCTGTGAGGGAAGTAGAACTTGAAGAAAAAAATTTTTACACGGGAAAAAAATTACCGCTTTGTTATTTCATCTGCACCCAAGAACTCTGAAAACAGATCCACCTTCCGAACATTGGCCTGGATGACAGAGACCAACAGAGTCGTTTTACCGGCAAACACAGACAATTTTCCAGCCTGTCCAGAGTCTCAGCAGGTTCCGTCTTTATGACGGGAAAACCAGGTGGATGATTTTAAAACCACCTTAATTAAAAAAAAAAAAAAAAAAAAAAAAAAAAAAAAAATCACATCATCGCGTGAAGTTCAGTTTTTCTATATCACATTATTTCTACAGTAAAAGCGCAAAGTGCCAGAAAAAATGCGTCGGCTCTGATGCGCATATGCGCTGCCAAAACATTCATCATTGAACCGCATCGGAAAGTTCAGCACGCAGGGTTTTATTTTCTGATCCGTTTGTTCATTGAGTGCGAGCAAAAAAACAACTCCAGGAGGTTCTGATGTGGTTTGGACCAAAGCTGGTGAATGAATGAGACTCAGACAGAAGTGACTCAAATCATTATTTGTTTTATATGAATGGATCCTTGTCATTTGATATTCTACTTCATTTTTAAAATGAACACAGTACTGTAGGTTCAGAGACTTCTGCAGCGAGTCTGATTTTTGGAGAAAACTCATCACATGTCGATTACACACAGAACCAAATATTACGGGCCAACATTCTGGTCCTTACTTCAGGACCAACAGAAGACGTGTGGATCTCGAGAGACGTTCGCACTCTGAATGCTTTGATTTCACATGTCATGTTTTCACTGTAGTGATCAAACACACTGCGCTAAAATTACAAGCTTTAAAAGGGGGAAAAGTTGAAAACCTGAAAACCTTTGAAGGATTGGTTTTATTTTAATGTTGTTGGGTAATGAGGTGACTCTGCGGGACTCAGGACAGGCAGGAAAACAAAGAATCTACAGGAAAATGTTTACTAGCAACATAAAAACATACTCAAGGTGCATGTTTTAGGCTAAAAAAAATAAAACGGGTCAGTATGGTCACTTAACGGCTAAAGAGAAAATCATTAGAGTCTTCCAAAAAAGGTGAACGAACTCTCGTCACCATGCTGAACATGGCAGCTGACAATGTCACATCAGGATACCAAACGTTTCATCATCGGTATCTGAAGAACGACCAGGAAGCGAGCACCAGCACCTGGGCAGTTACCTGCAGGTGAAGCTGATGTTTCGTGGTCAGTTCTCTTTGAATCTTCGTGGTCAGCATGCAGGTACAGCAGCCTCTCAGCTCAGTAAGGTTCAGGTGATCCGGGTTCTGTTGGGTCCAGCTGCCTAGCGGTGGCTTGCCAAGAGTTCGTCCAGGTCGTCCATCCACTCCTGTGTGCTCTGACCCTTCAGCAGTGAATCCACCAGCTCACTCTCTCCAGCAAAACTCCCTGAAGCTGCGTTGTAGCCGAACGATACCTGCTGCTGCTGACCAGCAGTCCGACTGACCTGGTAGCCCTGGTTGCACTGCAGTCCCTGGCGACCATTGCCCTGGGGCTGCCCGAACGTTGCCAGGTCTGGAAGAATTGACTGATTCTGACTGGCCTGCTGCTTCTGAGTCTGTTGCTGGCCAAGGCTTTGAGGGTTGAGAGGCGCCCTCTGCTGGACAGCAGCCATGTTTGCCTGCATCATCTGCTGCCTGGGGTTCATGCCCCCCAGAGGATGACCTCCGGAGCTGGCACCAAATGGCGTGGTGCCAGCCTGCATTTTTGGAATGCGTGGCTGCTGTATGTGGAAAGGGTTGGGAGGGTTGTTGAAGGCATTGGGGGGCAAGCCGGTATTACTGGAAGGGGGTTGGTTACTCACTGACTGCGCCCACGTGCTGCTCTGAGAGCCCTGAATGGAGCCGGACAGGTTGGCACCCATACTGCCGGGCATTGAGGCTGGCATCCGGGTGGTGGCAGTCAGCTGCTGTTGCTTCAAGAGGGTGGTATTGGGCTGCGGCTTCAGGTGCTGCTGTTGAGCCAACAGGTTTTGTCTGTAGGGGGCGCTCATGGGGCCCAGCGGCAGGCGCTGAAGGCCGGCTTGCTGTGGCGGGTGAGCCGGGTGGCTCCCATGAAGGTTCATGTTGTTGTAAAGCACCTGCTGGACGTCCACAGACGCTCCACCGCTTCCACTGCCACAGGATGGCATGCTCAGATCAGCCTGACTCACGGTTGTGGGCGGAACTATTCCACCTGCCGGTCCAGCAGTCTGACCCATACTGATTCCCATCAAGCCCTGGTTCTGTGGGAACATACGCTGTGACCCAGGGGCGGGGCCTCCCACTGAGTTCACGCCACCCATTGGCTGAGAAGAAGCTGTAAGAAAAAGAATTATAGCATTAAAAACTAAAAAAAAAAGGCTGTATCGGGTAGATAAAGTTACCAGTAAAGACAATCCCTCATTGATCTGGATCACAGGATTCTGTGAGTATTCTGAGCTCAGACAGATGGTTTAGACAATTTACTGCATATTCACTTTGCTGACTAATTTAGCATAAAAATCATCTTTCTTTCAAAAGGAAAGCTGAACAATAATAAAAAAAAGTATTTCTGTTTTCTTTCCAGTGAGTGTGACTGTAATTTAGTTCGCCAAACATTTAAATAAAAGTTGCCACAGACAATGATGAGCTTGTTTGATTCAGGTTCAATCACGTCTATGTGACTGTGCAGGACGGGGAGACTGGAGATCCAGGAAGGCCATTACTGTCTCAGTCGTGCCTCCCCCCAGACCAACACAGATCCAATGCTCGACAGACTGAAAGACCTTTTTTTTTTTTAAATCAGGATTTTAAGGAGCCATTATCGTAGCTGTGAAGAGTTTAACAAACACTGATTTTCAAACCATTCAAACTACAAAATGAACCATCGCCTGTGAGCCTGCTGCCCACCGATGTGCCCAAGGATATGCCCACATTTCACCAGGCTGCAGACGGATGGCTGACTATGCTACACGAGCAGTTTAAAGCTTTCAGAGAGGTTCTGATGCTTCAGCACAGGAAAAGAAGAGTGATCTCAGAGCACAATGTCTACCGCTGGCAAATACTGCTTTGGTACAAGTGCTGGCTGCATTGTAATAACACTCCAAGGAATTCTACGGTTTCCAAAGATTCCTCCTAAAAATGTAAGATTTCAATTCATTTTAATTTATATAGCGCCAAATCACAACAAAACTGCCTGAAGGCGCTTCACACAAGTAAGGTCTAACCTTACTAACCCCCAGAGCAAGAACACAGCCAACAGTGGTAAGAATAAAAGGAAGAAACCTCAAGCAGACCAGACTCAAAGGGGCGACCCTCTGATTGGGACATGCTACAGACACAATTTACAAAACGAATATACAAGAAATGTTGCCGGTGCACAGGACAGGAGGGTTACAGAAACAGACACCACACCCATCTCTGGATGAAGCCGGACCTCAAATAGAGAGAGAGAAAAAAACCCCCCCCAAAAAAAATCACGTATCAGAAAGCCTGAAAACAAATACAGTATAATTTGTTAGCATTAAGCAACAAGAAAAACAAAAGAAATACTAAGGTGATCGCCGGCCACTAGCCCGAAGCTTCACTAAAAGACCCAGAATTTAGATAAAGTTGAGGCCGCAGCACACTCCATTTACTAATAAAATGAAAGTCTCTACAGAATCTGACTGTTTTATTGACGCAGGGACATCATTCCACAGAACAGGGGCACGATAAGAGAAAGCTCTGTGACCCATAGACTTTTTATTCACCCTAGGGACACAAGTCCTGCACCCTGAGAACGCAGAGCCCAGGCCGGTACGTAGGGTTTAATTAGGTCAGCTAAGTAGGGAGGGGCCAGTTCGTGAACAGTTTTATAGACTAGTAGCAGAACCTTAAAATCTGATCTCACTGGGACAGGAAGCCAGTGAAGAGATGCCAAAACGGGTGTAATGTGTTTGAACTTTCTGCTTCCTGTCAAAAGTCTGGTAGCAGCATTTTGAACCAACTGCAGAGCCCTAATGCTGGACTGTGGTAAACCAGACAACAGAACATTGCAGTAGTCCAATCTAGAAGAGACAAACACATGAATCAGGGTCTCAGCATCAGCCATAGACAGGATGGGACGAATCTTCGCTATATTTTGCAGGTGGAAGAAAACAGTCCTCGTAATAAGTAAGAGTTCATTTCAGAATGCAGTCACCAACTCATGAACCTGGAAGTGTCTAGGTTTGTTAATCAAGCGCAGCACAGTGGTTTAGTGGTTAGCACTGTTGCCTGACAGCAATAAGGTTGTGGGATTGCTTCCCGTCCTTTCTGTGTGGAATTTGCATGTTCTTTCCGTGTCTGTGTGGGTTTCCTCCCACAGTAAAAAAAAAGTTTATTTAGGCTCTGCTCCTTTCTCTGCCCCTGAGCAAGACAGCGTCTCTACATCTGGAGTTGGTCCCCCTTGCAATACATGGCCCCATCCATCCTCCCTTCAATACGGTGCAATCATCCTGTCCCCTTTGCAGAAGAGCACCCCCAAAGTATGATGTTTTCACCCCCATACTTCACGGTTGGGACGGTTTTCTTGGGTTTGTTCTCATCCTCTAAACATGGTAAGTGGAGTTGATTCCAAAAAGTTGTATTCTGGTCTCATCTGACCACATGACCTTCTCCCATGCCTCCTCTGGATCATCCAGATGGTCACTGGTGAACTTCAAATGGGCCTGGGCATGTGCTGGCTTGAGCAGGGGGACCTTGCTGCCCTGCAGGATTTTAAACCATGAGAGCATTATGTGTTACTAATGCAATCTTTGTGACTGTGGTCCCAGCTCTCTTCAGGTCATTGACCAGGTCCTCCTGTGTAGTTCTGAGCTTTCTCAGAATCATCCTTACCCCACAAAGTGAAATCTTGTACGGGATCCCAGACCAAGGGAGATTGACAGTCATCTTGTGTTTCTTCCACTTTCTAATAAATAATCATAACAGTTGTTGTCTTCTACCAAGCTGCTTGCCTGTTGTCCTGTAGTCCATCCCAGCCTTGTGCAGGTCTACAGTTTTGTCCCTGGTGTCCATAGACAGCTCTTTAGTCTTGGCTATGGTGGACAGGTTGGAGTGTGATCGAGTGAGTGTGTGAATAGGTGTCTTTTATACAGGTAACAAGTTCAAACAGGTGCAATTAATACAGGTAAAGAGTGCAGAATAAGAGGGCTTCTTAAAGAAAAACTAACAGGACTGTGAGAGCCAGAATTCTTGTTGGTTGGTAGGTGTTCAAATACTTATTTGCAGCAGTAACATACAAATAAATTTAAAAAAAATCATACATTGTGATTTCTGGATTTTTTTTTTTAGATTATGTCTCTCACAGTGGACATACACCTAAGATGAAAATTTCAGACACCTCCATGATTTCTTAGTAGGAGAACTTGCAAAATCGCAGGGTGTTCAAATACTGTTCTAGAACACTGCCAAAATGTGTCAGTCTTGTACAATATTACAATGTGCATATTACCAAAACATAAGAAGGATTTGTACCAAGTTACATGAAATTCCTACTATAACTGTAGAGGAGTTGATTTCAGAACGTTAATACCCTTTTTGGGACGGAGAGATGGAGGAAATTGTCGTGACATAATGCCCCTTCAGGCCTTTGGCCGGGGGGGTTGAACACAGAAAATATATGAACCACCAGAGACCTGACCGCTGGTGCTTCATAGTTCCACAGATGAAACAGCTACCTGATACGGAACCACATACAGTATTTGTCACATTTTTTTTTTTTACTAGGTTGGGAGGTCCTGTGACTTGTACTCCCATGTGACTCGTACCGAGAAAAAAAAAAAAAAATTTCACTACTTTGTTGTTATTAATAATCATAACCATTTATATCGGACTTTACCAGGAATCAAAGCACTAAACAAATTAGGCTCCAATAATTAAAGAAAGATGGCAATGCACAAAAACAACCCATCAAATTAAAGAGCTGAAAAGGCTGTGATTTATAGTCCGGAAAATAGAGCAGATGTTAATCACTGTCATTGTTCACATTAACTGATGAACTCGTTATCAGCCAGAACATGGAGCTGTTTAAACACTGCTGCTGTTATACTTGATTTTGTATTAACACACTTTGTTATTTATCTGGAAGCAACAGAAACAGGAACCTGTCACACAGTTACTCATTTACACATTCAAATTAAGCGGCAGCAGCATTCACACATTCACACAAGAGCTTCTGTCTGTTCAAACACGCAACGATGACATTATCTCCAACACAACAGACGTGTGGACCAGCTCTGACATCATTCCAGCACGCTACTAAAAATAAACCTTCCACCCGCAACAAAAGCTCCCTCTGATTCAGACACTCGCTAACAAAAAAAATTAAAATGTGAGCTGATAATTAACTTGCTAATATTAACATGCTATTTATTTATTTATTATTTATTAACTTGTTAATAAAAAGTGATTGTCGACACAAATCCATCCTTTCAAAAGCTGAGAACAAAGAAACTTTCTTATCCTTATAAATATCACTTCACCTCCTTATACAAAACAAATCTCAAATGCTCAGCCCAAACGTGGTGTGTGACAGCAGACCAGAGGGCACAGAACCCACACCTCTGTGACCCACTTCTTTAAAGCCAGCCGCTGAAGGTTCAGGGCTGTGAAATGAAAATTGTGAAATCTGAGGAAAATTTGCAGAGGGTCTGGGGAGCATAGCCCCCCTGGGGTCAGGGTTTAGGGCCCACTGGACCCCAGAAACCAAATTAATTTTGTACCTAATGATACATTATCAGCATATCCTGGAAGAAAAAAAAATCTCAAAAGAAGTGAATATTTAAATGATTCAATCTTTCATTTGAGCAGTCAATGATAATGTTGAAATAACAGAATATGACGTGGAAGTAGGGCTTGGAACGATTTACCTTTTAATTGTAAACCAAATTATACATCAACTCAGAACAATTAAACAACATGAGAATCATGAAGACTGAAAAGACTGTTATAGCATTTCAAAAACCACTGCTGAAGCTTGTAGAATATTTTGAAAATCATGGTAAAATATCAGTAACATAACATAGTAAAAAGTCACATTCTTGTGTAAATTCCTCTAAATCCATTCAAAGCCACAGTGTCTTTTTTCCAATGAAAGAAAGTCTACATTAATTTAAAAAAGTCACATAATCTTGTTTGAAATCCTGTTTGAACAGTACAATGTTTATTTTCCATAGGAAAAGAAAAATTCTTACCGTGTTTCTTGAGGCACAAGATGCAGTGAGCTTTTCCCCAGACCTTTTATCTGTGTTCATGACCACAAACTTTAAATTTAACGCAGCGCCAATTCCACAGATTCTTGTCCTTATTAAACTTTTTCAAACCATGTTTCTCACCATCTTCCCTCTCTCCTACGTTGCTCCATGACAGACATGCCGCAAAATTCTTCTTTTAAAACCTTGATGGCTCTTAAAGTATGCAATGTCCACATGCTACGTTTAGCTTAAACAACAGTGTCTTGGAGCAGCCACACAGCGTCGCCATAGCAACCAAACAGTCCCGCTTTGAGACAACTGTCGCATCAGCCATGCTTTGAGACAGGCAAGTTCTCCGCAGACTTCTGCGGATCCGAGGACACTGATTTGTATCTGTAACACAAAGAGCCCTGAAGGCTCGAGCGGCAGCAGTCTCTCAGCGTGGACTCCGAACACGTCCAGAATACGCTCGGTGACTGATCTTCACCCCGCCACACATCAGACACCCACCTTTTTCCAGTGAGAAAAGCGAACGTCGCTGAAACAAGCCCTTAATTACTTAATCCAGCCTAACGAGAGTCTGCAAACTAATGTGTGAAGAGAAATTAAGTTTGAAAAAAATGGTCACGTTTCAGAGACTAGTTAATATGTCACTTGTTAATGACTTATTTAATCCACCCACCCATCCACCCATCAAGAGAGTGGAAGGTTCCCGGTTCAAGACCACAGCTTTCTGTTCTACGTACAACATGGGGTTATGTCAGGAAGGGCATCCAGCATAAAACTTGTGCCAAATCAACATGCAGGAGGTGGATCTGCTGTGGAAAAAAGTGAGAAGCCAAAGGGGACTTACATCATAGACCTTTTTTAAATTGTATGAAAGTAAATTATATTGCACACGTGCACTAAAGATTTTTTTGCACGTGAACTGCCAGGTACCAGCAGTGTCAATCAGCCATCTCAATGGGTCGCACCGTCAACCTTATGGCTCGTTTTCTGTGTGTGTACCTATCATTTATTTGTGGGGTCGGGTAACGGAGGGCAGCAGGCCACAGGTCCATCCCCACCTCCCCCCACTGTGTACTGACTGACTTTAAAGGAGGATCTTGGTTACAGCCCATTACTGCAAAATCATTTAATTCCTCACAGACACGAACTCAATGAGCCTCTCATCTGCAGTCGACTTGTAATGCCTCAGTGGAGTGCAGCACCACCAAACTAGTAGGTTAAGCTAAGTGGCTAACTGTTTAATCGATCATCGTAAAATGCAGATTTACACCAGTGCTGGCAGGGGAATCCTCTCTGTGCTACCATACACTTCTAATGATGTTTTTATCTGTTCAGTGGCATCAGGAAGCTGCTGACCCAGTGTTTTCAAATTGCCCCACTCAATAACTTTATAGCTGGTTAGCCCTTAGTGCCATTTGCCTTCTAAAACTACAACCCCTGGCAAAAATTATGGAATCACCGGCCTCAGAGGATGTTCATTCAGTTGTTTAATTTTGTAGAAAAAAAGCAGATCACAGACATGACAAAACTAAAGTCATTTCAAATGGCAACTTTCTGGCTTTAAGAAACACTATAAGAAATCAAGAAAAAAAGATTGTGGCAGTCAGTAACGGTTACTTTTTTTAGACCAAGCAGAGGAAAAAAATATGGAATCACTCAATTCTGAGGAAAAAATTATGGAATCACCCTGTAAATTTTCATCCCCCAAATTAACACCTGCATCAAATCAGATCTGCTCATTGACATTGATCCTATGTGTCTTTTTGCAAGGAATGTTTTTGCAGTTTTTGCTCTATGGCAAGATGCATTATCATCTTGAAAAATGATATCATCCCCAAACATCCTTTCAATTGTCCAAAATAACAAACTTGTGCATTTATTGATGATGTAATGACAGCCATCTCCCCAGTGCCTTTACCTGACATGCAGCCCCATATCATCAATGACTGTGGAAATTTACATGTTCTCTTCAGGCAGTCATCTTATAAATCTCATTGGAAAGGCACCAAACAAAAGTTCCAGCATCATCACCTTGCCCAATGCAGATTCGAGATTCATCACTGAATATGACTTTCATCCAGTCATCCACAGTCCACAATTGCTTTTCCTTAGCACATTGTAACCTTGTTTTTTCTGTTTAGGTGTTAATGATGCCTTTCGTTTAGCTTTTCTGTATGTAAATCCCATTTCCTTTAGGCGGGGTTCTTGCAGTTCGGTCACAGACGTTGACTCCAGTTTCCTCCCATTCGTTCCTCATTTGTTTTGTTGTACATTTTTCGATTTTTGAGACATATTGCTTTAAGTTTTCTGTCTTGACGCTTTGATGTCTTCCTTGGTCTACCAGTATGTTTGCCTTTAACAGCCTTCCCATGTTTGTATTTGGTCCAGAGTTTAGACACAGCTGACTGTGAACAACCAACGTCTTTTGCAACATTGCGTGATATTTACCCTCTTTTAAGAGTTTGATAATCCTCTCCTTTGTTTCAATTGACATCTCTCGTGTTGGAGCCATGATTCATGTCAGTCCACTTGGTGCAACAGCTCTCCAAGGTGTGTTCACTCCTTTTTAGATGGAGACTAACGAGCAGATCTGATATGATGCAGGTGTTAGTTTTGGGGATGAAAATTTACAGGGTGATTCCATAATTTTTTCCTCAATTGAGTGATTCCATATTTTTTTCCTCTGCTTGGTCTAAAAAAGTAACCATTACTGACTGCCACAATCTTTTTTTCTTGATTTCTTGTAGTGTTTCTTAAAGCCAGAAAGTTGCCATTTGAAATGACTTTAGTTTTGTGTCATGTCTGTGATCTGCTTTTTTTCTACAAAATTAAACAACTGAATGAACATCCTCCGAGGCCGGTGATTCCATAATTTTTGCCAGGGGTTGTATATTGCACAGATTAACTAAATTTTTGTTCCACGTCAAAAGATGACCCCTAAAACATTGAAACACAAAGCCTAGTTTGTAAAAATCAGAGTTCACCTTTAAATTCTGAATGAGTCGAACAGTAACATGAAGGGAAGTGTTGACTTGTGCAAACCCGTAACCTGTATTTTAACTTTAACGATGAAAACAATCTTTAGACGTCACACAGACATGTAATTAATACGACTTCCTACCAGTGAACTGGGTGACTTGTGGCTGTGGGAATGGGCTCTGATTGGCCTGTTGTCCTGATTGGTCCTGATATTGTGGTGGAGGGCGGGTCAGGTGTCTCTGCAGCTGCTGGTCCTGCTGCCGCTGCTTTTCCTGCACACAGACAGAGAGCCTGTGAACCCACAACACAGCAGCGAGTCGTCATCGCCATCATCATAGCAGTAATTCAGACCGCCACTTTGGATACCCATGGCAGCATGTGGTAGGAAACCTCAGGGCTTAGAGTATGGCTCAGAGACATGCAGTCTGAAATCTGCTATTCAACGTGGAGTGAATAAAAGCAGACATTTCAAGCAAACAATTTCAACCATTCAACAGGCCACGCCCTCTGCTGTTCTTTATGTTGCGGGAGATGGATTTCATGTTTCAAACAGACATCATGCAAACAGCTCACTGGTTCAGTCATTTTATTTATTTATATATTAATAGTGTAACCCTAAAAAACTTGACAGTCTCAGAAAATGAATCATTATCTTATGACCAACGCCTGTGTATGTTTGAGAATGTTGTTTCGAACAAACATTTGTTGCTTTATAAGATAAGATAAGATAAACTTTATTGATCTCACAGAGGAGAAATTCACAATGCAGCTATGTATAACAAGGGTCATCAGGAGATGACCCTGTATGCCCAAGGCCCCCAAAAATTAGCAGTGCAGAGAGTCGGGTTACAACCAAGTACACCGTTACGCTGAATATGAGTGAAATTACTCAACTGGTTCTTGAAATATCATGCTAAGAAGCAAAAACGGACAGATGGTCAGGCTGACTGCTATATCCCTCCATATTTCATACCAGGGGATAACAATGATAGTAATAATAGTAATAATATTAATAATAATTTTATTTTCAAAATAACAGTTTACAGCTATAAAGCACTTCACACTGTCAACCCAAACAATAATATTAAATTCAACAACAAAAAACAATAATATTACTAAAATTATTATTACACTACTTATTTACTAAAATAATATTACTGGATCACATGTAATGAACACATTAACAAAGTGAATTAGAGAACTGTGAAAGAATTTTGTGGTTGTATATGTAATGCAGAGACACTTGTCACAAGAGGGCGCTATTGTAAAACCATGAATAAAGTGGGCTCATCACAGTTTTGCTTCACTGATTTTCCACTGCAGACTTTATTCCAGCTGGGAAAAGAGTCCAAACAACTTAAATTCCAGACAGCATTTTGTATCTTTACAGATTTGTGGTTTAGAGTCTTTTTTTCAGGGTTCCTCCAACTTAATTTTGCATTTATTCACTGCAGGAGGCAGAATAAAAAAACTCAAATTTTTCAAAAGATCCTGGTTGCAACTGTGGAGCAGGAATACATGAAAATGACAAAGTGCAGAGTTTATGGGAAAACTGTTTTTAATAAAACAAGTTAACTACAGCTGAACTGTGATCAGCTTCAATTAAAAATCAATTATCTCAAAGACTCTAAAGATGGCCAAAATCACAGCAATGTCACTACATCTCAACATTTAACTTTACATTATAATTTGTCAAATTTAGTAAATACAGTACTTAATACTGGTTTGCGTCCTTGTGAATCACATTTCATTTGAAAGGGCTCAGACAGGATGACTTTAAAAATATTAAAGATTAACTAGTAGAGTAAGTGTGGCTGGAGCGCCCCCTGTTGGTTAAGCTCCTGAAGTTAAGTTTTGCTAAAATAAAGTCCCGTCATCCCTCTGCAGAATCTAATCAGCACTTAGGGGAGGTGATGGTCTAGCGGTTAAGCGTTGGGCTTGAGATCAGAGGATCCTCGGTTCAAATTCCAGCCTGACCGGAAAAAAAATCACTAAAGGTTCTTGTCAAGGTCCATAATGCCCAAGTTCAGGGGTGGGCAACTTGTTCCAGAAAGGGCGAGAGAGTGCAGGTTTTCTTTGCAGCCACTGACTCCACCAGGTGATTTCACTGATTAATATCACTTTGAGCAGATGGAATCAGTTAATACTGAAATCACCTAATGGAGTCAGTGGCTGCAAAGAAAACCTGCACCCTCTTGGGCCTTTAACAAGTTGCCCACCCCTGCCCTAGTTGCTCCCGGTGTGCAGTGGGCACCTTGAATGGCAGCAGCCTGACACCAGGGTAAATGTGAGGCATTGATGTGTAAAGCACTTTGAGCATCTGCTGCAGGTGGAAAAGCACTATATAAATGCAGTCCATTTACCATTTCACGTTAGTCTTCATTTTAAGTCTCTCTCCTTTAACAGGCTTTTGTCACAAGTGATGAATCCAATTAAAGGTTTTCAGTAATATTTACGAGGTCTGTTAGAAAAGTATCGGACCTTTTTATTTTTTGCAAAAACCTGATGGATTTGAATCATGTGCTTGCATGAGCCAACCTTGAACCTTCGTGCGCATGCGTGAACTTTTTCACGCCTGTCGATTGCATCATTTTCTGGTAAGCAGCCTTTGTGTGAGGACATGTGTAGTGCGCTCGGCGGATTTTCATTTCAAAGAAAAAGACGGAACGACTGGAGCAGCACCGCATCAAATTTTGCCAGAAACTGGGCGACAGCCAGGTGGAAACCATTCGAATGATTCAGACGGCTTTCGGTGACTTTTCAGTCGTCTGACTATCCAAGAAATTGTGGAAGAGGTGGGCATGTCACATCCTGTCCTGTGAGACTTCAACACGGAGTTGCTTTTGCGCCGCCGTCAGCAGCAGCATGAATTTCACCGCCACTCTTTTCATGGCCAAATCTTCTGTTACAGTGGAATGTGCCGAAAAAGTGCTGATGTCCACCTCTTCCGCAATTTCTCAGATAGTCACACGACGGTCCCACATCACCACAGCATTCACTTTGGAAATGATCTGGTCGTTTCAGCGTGTTGATGGCCGACCGGAGCGTGGCTCGCTCTCCACCGTTGTGCGGACGTCTTTAAACCAGTTGTACCGCTCCTTAATCTGTGTGATGCCCATAGGATTGCCACCGAAAGCCGTCTGAATCATCCGAATGGTTTCCACCTGGCTGTCGCCCAGTTACCGTCAAAATTTGATGTGGCACTGCTCCAGTCGTTCCGTCTTTTTCTTTGAAATGAAAATCCGCCGAGCGCACTACACGTCCTCACACAAAGGCTGCTTACCAGAAAATGATGCAATCAACAGGCGTGGAAAAGTTCACGCATGCGCACAAAGGTTCATGGTTTGCTCATGCAAGCACATGTGATTCAAATCCATCAGGTTTTGGCAAAAAAATAAAAAGGTCCGATACTTTTCTAACAGACCTCGTATGGTGAGCTTTTCTGCTAATGTGAAAGCCCAAAATGAGTTTTACCCTTTCACAATAAAGCTGTTATTACTGTCCAAAAAATCCATATCAGTTGGGTTCTAATTAATATGCTTTTAGTGTGAAGTTGTACCTGTTCAGCCATCAGCTGCTGTCTCTGTCCGATCATGTACTGCTGCTGTTTCTGCTGCTCCAGGATCTGAAGATGCTGTTGCTGCTGTTTGATGGCTGCTGCCGCCGTCTGGCTGTTCAGGTACGCCGAGTTACCGTGACTACCAGCCACTGTGTTTGGCCCTGGCTGGGCTGGCATGGCGTTGGTGGAGTTCAGGCCACAGGCAGTGCCAGAGTAGTTCTGATCCTGCTTGTGACAAAAATTAAACATGAACTAAGAGAATGTCGGTTATTTGTTCCTGACCAATTTAAAGCTGTGCTGTCCTGAGAGGTTATTTCCTGTGAAGATCTTGCACACGTTCTTTCACTGTCACAAAATTCATCATTTTCTACAGTGTTCTCATGTTTTTGCCCACAAAGCTATTAAAAATGTGTGTCTTTCGGATGCCCCAGTATGAGGGTCACCACAACAATCCCAGTACAGCCCCCCCATTAAGATTTGTTTTATACCGGATATCCTTCCTGACACAACTCCAGTTTTACCTGGAGCACCAAATGCAGCATCTTGACTTCCTAAAGGCTTCCTGACACGAGCATGACTTTTGATTCACGCACTTGCACGCCCGCCGTGACGATCTCACCCGCTGTGTTCCCAGCTAGATGCTGTTCTTTGTTCCATCACCTGCCACGTGCTCTGCACTGGACGCTGTGTACAACCCCTGGCAAAAATTATGGAATCACCGGCCTCGGAGGATGTTCATTCAGTTGTTTAATTTTGTAGAAAAAAGCAGATCACAGACATGACACAAAACTAAAGTCATTTCAAATGGCAACTATCTGGCTTTAAGAAACACTATAAGAAATCAGGAAAAAAAAAATTGTGGCAGTCAGTAACGGTTACTTTTTTAGACCAAGCAGAGGGGAAAAAAATATGGACTCACTCAATTCTGAGGAATAAATTATGGAATCACCCTGTAAATTTTCATCCCCAAAACTAACACCTGCATCAAATCAGATCTGCTCATTAGTCTGCATCTAAAAAGGAGTGATCACACCTTGGAGAGCTGTTGCACCAAGTGGACTGACATGAATCATGGCTCCAACACGAGAGATGTCAATTGAAACAAAGGAGAGGATTATCAAACTCTTAAAAGAGGGTAAATCATGCAATGTTGCAAAAGATGTTGGTTGATCACAGTCAATTGTGTCTCAACTCTGGACCAAATACAAACAACATGGGAAGGTTGTTAAAGGCAAACATACTGGTAGACCAAGGAAGACATCAAAGCGTCAAGACAGAAAACTTAAAGCAATATGTCTCAAAAATCGAAAATGCACAACAAAACAAATGAGGAACGAATGGGAGGAAACTGGAGTCAACATCTGTGACCAAACTGTAAGAATCCGCCTAAAGGAAATGGGATTTACATACAGAAAAGCTAAACGAAAGCCATCATTAACACCTAAACAGAAAAAAACAAGGTTACAATGGGCTAAGGAAAAGCAATCGTGGAAGGTGGATGACTGGATGAAAGCCATATTCAGTGATGAATCTCGAATCTGCATTGGGCAAGGTGATGATGCTGGAACTTTTGTTTGGTGCCGTTCCAATGAGATTTATAAAGATGACTGCCTGAAGAGAACAGGTAAATTTCCACAGTCATTGATGATATGGGGCTGCATGTCAGGTAAAGGCACTGGGGAGATGGCTGTCACTACATCATTAATAAATGCACAAGTTTACCTTGATATTTTGGACAGTTTTCTTATCCCATCAACTGGAAGGATGTTTGGGCATGATGAAATCATTTTTCAAGATGATAATGCATCTTGCCATAGAGCAAAAACTGTGAAAACATTCCTTGCAAAAAGACACATAGGGTCAATGTCATGGCCTGCAAATAGTCCGGATCGTAATCCAATTAAAAATCTTTGGTGGAAGTTGAAGAAAATGGTCCATGACAAGGCTCCAACCTGCAAAGCTGATCTGGCAACAGCAATCAGAGAAAGTTGGAGCCAGACTGATGAAGAGTACTGTTTGTCACTCATTAAGTCCATGCCTCAGAGACTGCAAGCTGTTATAAAAGCCAGAGGTGGTGCAACAAAATACTAGTGATGTGTTGGAGCGTTCTTTTGTTTTTCATGATTCCATCATTTTTTCCTCAGAATTGAGTGATTCCATATGTTTTTCCCTCTGCTTGGTCTAAAAAAGTAACCGTTACTGACTGCCACAATTTTTTTTCCTGATTTCTTATAGTGTTTCTTAAAACCACAAAGTTGCCATTTGAAATGACTTTAGTTTTGTGTCATGTCGGATCTACTTTTTTTCTACAAAATTAAACAACTGAATGAACATCCTCCGAGGCCGGTGATTCCATAATTTTTGCCAGGGGTTGTATATAAAATTATTTTGTGTTAGATTAATCATTTTCTCTGCAAACTGCCCATTGAAAATAGCTCTAACAGCTCTGTTATTCGCTTCCTGAATCACAGAGGACCGCTTCAGCTGCAGCTGTTCATGCACACACCTAACGAGCTGCAGAAAGCATTTTGAGCTGTCTGGAAAAGTACAACCCCAATTCCAATGAAGTTGGAACGTTGTGTAAAACATAAATAAAAACAGAATATAATGATTTGCAAATCCTCTTCAACCTATACAGTTTGGAGTGGCCTTGACAACCGCAGACTGTAGGAGAGGGCAAATGAAAAGGAGCCAGATGCTTCACAAAGGCCGTTGAAATCCTTCTGGAGGAAAACAAATGGGGCATTTTAACCATCGATAGATGATAAGGCTGCCATGTTTAGATTAGGCAGAGAAGCAAAGAGTTCCAATACGGCCTTTCTTTAACATCCAGATCCAACTGTGAATATTCACTGGTCTCCAAGGCAGACATTTGCTCTGAGATGATTTCCAGTCTGCATTTAAGAGAGTTAACACAGTCTGAGAATGGGCCGCCTTGCCCACCTGATTAATCATGACAGACAGGTGTGGGGTTGTGGTTTTGGTAACAGCCATCTTGCCAAGTTTCCCGTAGGTCAGGGCAGCACCTAATCCAAGCAGCAAAACCCATGCTGCCATTAAAGCAAATAAGAATAAATCCTCAACGTCTTCCATGGAGAGTGGTGCCAAGCACGCGACCGCCACTTCTCCCAGGCGTCGAGATCATAGCCCGCAGGATAGGTTCCATCTGGGCACGCGGGGTCCCCCAGTCCTGATTTGCTTGTTGAAAAGATGGTGTCAACAGCGTTGAGAGACCAGCTGATCAATTCTATGGTTATTCTAAATATACAACCCCTGGCAAAAATTATGGAATCACCGGCCTCAGAGGATGTTCATTCAGTTGTTTAATTTTGTAGAAAAAAAAAGCAGATATGACACAAAACTAAAGAAAAAAAAAATCCAAAAATGCACAACAAAACAAATGAGGAACGAATGGGAGGAAACTGGAGTCAACGTCTATGACTGAACTGTAAGAAACCGCCTAAAGGAAATGGGATTTACATACAGAAAAGCTAAACGAAAGCCATCATTAACACCTAAACAGAATAAACAAGGTTATAATGGGCTAAGGAAAAGCAATCGTGGACTGTGGATGACTGGATGAAAGTGATATTCAGTGATGAATCTCAAATCTGCATTGGGCAAGGTGATGATGCTTGAACTTTTGTTTGGTGCCGTTCCAATGAGATTTATAAAGATGATTGCCTGAAGATGATATTGATGATTGATGATATGGGGCTGCATGTCAGGTAAAGGCACTGGGGAGATGGCTGTCATTACATCATCAATAAATGCACAAGTTTACACTGATATTTTGGACAATTGAAAGGATGTTTGGGGATGATGAAATCATTTTTCAAGATGATAATGCATCTTGCCATAAAGCAAAAACTGTGAAAACATTCCTTGCAAAAAGACACATAGGATCAATGTCATGGCATAGGGTCAATGTCAACGAGCAGATCTGATTTGATGCAGGTTTTAGTTTTGGGAATGAAAATTTACAGGGTGATTCCATAATTTTTTCCTCAGAATTGAGTGATTCCATATTTTTTCCTCTGCTTGGTCTAAAAAAGTAACCGTTACTGACTGCCACAATTTTTTTTTCTTGATTTCTTATAGTGTTTCTTAAAGCCAGAAAGTTGCCATTTGAAATGACTTTAGTTTTGTGTCATGTGTGTGATCTGCTTTTTTTCTACAAAATTAAACAACTGAATGAACATCCTCCGAGGCCGGTGATTCCATAATTATTGCCAGGGGTTGTAGTTCGAAGAATTCACAGTCTAAAGTTGGGACTTTTGAAGGCTGGGGCAGAAATAGAGGAACACAGAAAGAGGAAAGAGGAGGAGATGTGACCGCCCTCGCCGGAGTCTCAACCGCATATGCACCACACATTTTCAATGGGTGACAGGTCTGGACTGCAGACAGGCCAGTCTCGTACCCGGACTCTTTTACTATGAAGCCATGCTGCTGTAACATGTGCAGAATTTAGCTTGGCATTGTCTTGCTGAAATAAGCAGGGATGTCCCTGAAGACATTGCTTGGATGGCAGCATGTGTTGCTCCAAACAAAACCTGGATGTACCTTTCAGCATTGATGGTGCCATCACAGATGTGTAAGATGCTCATGCCATGGGCACTAACACACCCCCATACCATCACAGTTGCTAGCTTTTGAACTTTGCGCTGGTAACAATCTGGACGGTCTTTTTCCTCTTTTGTCCAGAGGACACGATGTCCATGATTTCCAAAAACAATTTGAAATGTGGACTCATCAGACCACAGCACACTTTTCCACTTTGCGTCTGTCCATTTCAAATGAGCTCAGGCCCAGGGAAGGCGCCGGCGTTTCTGGATGTTGTTGATGTATGGCTTTTGCTTTGCATGGTAATGTTAACTTGCACTTGTAGACGTAGCGACGAACTGTGTTAATGGATAATGGTTTTCGGAAGTGTTCCTGAGCCGACACGGTAAGATCCTTTACACAATGATGTCGGTTTTTAATGCAGTGGCGCCTGAGGGATCAAAGGTCACAGGTATTCAATGTTGGTTTTCGGCCTTGCCGCTTACGTGTAGAAATTTTTCCAGATTCTCTGAATCTTCTGATTATATTATGGACTGTAGATGATGGAATCCCTAAATTTCTTGCAACTGAATGTTGAGAAACATTGTTCTTAAACTGTTGGACTATTTTTTTCACACAGTTGTTCACAAAGTGGTGAGCCTCGCCCCATCTTTGCTTGTGAGCGGATGAGCCTTTTAGGGGTGCTCCTTTTATACCCAATTATAACACTCACCTGTTTCCAATTAACCTGTTCACCTGTGGAATGTTCCAAACAGGTGTTCTTTGAGCATTCATCAACTTTCCCAGTCTTTTGTTCCCCCTATCCCAGCTTTTTTGAAACGTGTTACAGGCATCCATTTCAAAATGAGCAAATATTTGAGCAAAAACAAAAAAAAGTGAACATTAAATATCTTCTTTGTGGTGTATTTAACTGAATATAGGTTGAAGAGGATTTGCAGATCATTGTATTCTGTTTTTACTTACGTTTTACACAACGTCCCAACTTCATTGGAATTGGGGTTGCAATTATTTGTCATGTTTACATTGTCATGGCTTGGTAAAACAGTTGTGTGTTCTTTCCTTCTTGTGTGCAGCTGTTAGTGTGTTTTTGATAGATTTAACATCTTGTTATAATCGTTCAGACAAGCTGCGCACTGATGCAATCCGCTGACGTCACCACTCTCTCTGGTCACTACTTTACTCGACTTGACGAGCCGCACGTCGTGTTGGTGATTAGACTGTGCCACATAGCACTAAATCTATGCGTGAAGGATTTTTTTTGAACATTTCAAAATTCTCTTTGTGCAACTGCATGCACCGGCGCCCCTCTCACATTCAGTCTACACCAGTTAAAGATGAGTTTACTTTCCTGCACGACACAGGTTGTGCAAGTGCATGAATCCAAGTCATGCTCGTGTCAGAGGGCCTTAAGACAGTGCTGTCCAAAGAAATTCCAGAAAGAGTCAAGAGGGGGCAGGCTTTCTTTGCAACCACTGACTCCAGCAGGTCACATGACAAACTCATCCCATCAGTGAAATCACCTGCTGCAGTCAGCAGTTATAAAGAAAGCCTGCCCCCTAATGGCCCTTTCTGGAATGTCTTTGGACAAACTGCCCTAAGAGGTCTCCCGTCCGAGTAACTAATCAGGACCGACTGCTTAGCTTCTGAGATCTGACAGTATCAGGCGCAGCCACAAAGCGATAAAACCACTCAGCAGAGGCACGACAATACGCTGCATACTGAGATAATTTGTCACTGGACCTCGATCAAATCAAGTTTATTAAATGAGTATCGTCGACGAAATAATGAGCTCATGCAGAAGAACTGTAAATGACTTCTAAAGTTTACAAACAGGAAACATAATATTAAGGATTACAATTTACACTTCAAAATAATTGTTTCAAAGCTTCTTCCTCAGTCACTCAGACTGTCACCACAGAGTCCCTCTGCATTTGTCTTCCTCTCATGCTCCGCAGAACCCCCAGGGTCTCGCCACCTCACTTGACTAGATTATAAATCTGGCCTCCCCCATCTTGTCCCTACGGGTCCCACTGTCACTGCTCCCAGCTCAGATCTAGTCTTTCCACACCAATCAATCCTTCTCCACCTGCCTCCCGTTTTGTTAATGCCACAGTCTCCAAGATGCCCTATAAACATACTCATCAATCCGTCCTTTCGTCACTGAAGATGTGCAGTTTGTAGGTACTTACGAATTACCACTGGATAAATAAAATTAACTGAATGCACAGATCAGCAAAAAACAATAAGTGGAATTTAGTACAAACTATCCCAGATGGCTGTTGTAAAAAGTTTGAGTTTCTACATTTTATGGACACTTCATGCCACTTTGATGATTTAACTTTTTTCTGATTAAAGAGGCATTCACATTATGTCACTGCGATATCTCAAATGCTGAGAAAAAAAATAGTATGTAATACCATCATGAATCAGAATAAAATAAATAAATCCATACTACATGATAAATAATAATCAATCTGATGTTTCTCATTGTGGTGATACGGGGGCGGGGGGTGCAAAACTGCCACACTTTTTTTATTTATTAAGTTTTCAACACATGATTAAAGGTTGGATTTTTATGGTTCTTCATACAAGAAAAAATAAATTAAGATATTGAAACTAAAAGTTAAATACATGAAGCCAAAGCACTGTTTCTTGCAGTTCTGGCAGAGGCCGCGGCTCCTTATAGCCCTGTCGCACACTGACGATTTAGCCTATGTTCGCCACAGTATGAAAAATACACCGAATACGCTGGCGTATATCTAACAGTTATAGGTAAGTTTTGTATAAGTTAAGAGCATGTTGAAGCACACTGGTATACAGCATAAAACCAGCAAAACATTTTGGGCATGCACAACATTTTAAAGTATGCTAGTGTATGACTCATATGTCCCATATAAGTGGGGCATACGTTATGTGACTGTTGACACACATTACTTGTAAGTTACTCATAAGTCAAACTCCATCCAGTGATGCTGTCCATTGGCTGAAAGCTGTTGTCCTCATGTGAACATTTCTGACTGTTGCAAATATTAAAACCAATCACACACAGAGTAAATATAAAGTCTTAATCTGACATGTTCGTTTCAGTCTGAATCATCATCACAGCCTGATGAAAACTTACCCACATGAAAATACTTTAGTTCCTTGTAGTGGCTGAAGAAACATAGCATTTTTAAAGAAGTCCCTCTGTGTTTTGTCTGCTTCTCAGCTTGATCCAGAGAATGCCGGCTCTTTGTGCCACAACACGACTATTAACTGAATTTAAAAGTTGAAAGACTCACAGCGCCTCATTCATTCACATCAGCTTTATCACAGACATCATTCGAGTCTTCAGCATTCTGCACGTGACAAAAATAAATCCCATAATCCACCAAGACAAAAATAAAATAAAAAAAATCGTGAATTACTCTGTTTGGTACTCTGTTTACTCTGTTTGTTCCAACCCATAACATACCAACCTGGACCACTAGGTGGAAATGGGGCTGTCGGCAGACGCTGGCTAAATCATCAAGGTGTGACAGGCCCATTACTTTCGTTTTCGGGCAGGTTGCCAGGTCTGCACTTTATAAAACAGACTTGAGGCAAGGCACAGGGAAGAAAGTGGTGAAACACACACACACAAAAAAAGCTGAAACCCAAATTCTTATACACGCACCTAGCGATATTTGACCGGATCTCTGATTGGCAAGTTCAAATGATGTCATCGTAGAGGGTATTTCAACATGGCAGCGACGCTCTCGGCATTGAGTGTTGGTGCTAATTTTTCATCTTTAAATGCCGTTTTGGGTGCCATAAAGTCATTTCAATCGGAACAGAAAATCACCTACTGCCGGAGGGATTCTCGGATGCTAAAAGCAGCTCAAAAACGTGGCATAGCCGTGCCCAAAATTATTTCCACTGTGTGGTGAAAATTACTTCCACCATGCCCGAAATGATTTCCACCAGCACTTTATACCAGAGGGATTCTCGGAAGCTAAACGCAGCTCAAAAACGTGGCATAGCCTTTCCCGAAATTACTTCCATTGTGTGGCGAAAATGATTTCCACTGGCGCTTTTCGCCACGTGGTGGAAATAATTTTTGCAGTCTTGGTCATTTTCTGAGTAGGGCGGAGATTATAAACAATTTATTTTTTTAATTTGGCCTTAAGTGGCCTCATTTTGTGTAGCTAACATGATAAAACATTCAAAATGCCTTGGTAAACAGAAATAATCTTACATTTGTGATTTCCAAAAGTTGCAAATTCAAGACAGAATAAAAACAAAAATACAGAAGTCCACGTCGGCACGTATGTTTATCCTGTTTTTTTCTATGTCAGTGTCATGTCTGGAAAACCTTCGATCAGTCCACCCATGAAATTAGTGAATGGTAAAATATGCCAATTTTCAATAATGAAAATCACCAATATCGAGCTACTATCATGAATGTGAAATAAGGAGATCTTAAACTCCGATCACCTTTAAGTTCCTGCCTGACCGCGGCTGTTCCGGCGTGAATAAATTTAGAGGGGCGGCAAAACAATCCAACCCACCATTTGCCGGTGCTGCGTATGGGAATATCGTCTAGTTCAACTTTGCCGAGGGTGCCGCCATGTTGAAATAAACTCTACGATGATGTCATTTGAACTAGCCAATCAGCGAGGAGATCAGGTCAAATATCGCTAGGTGCTTGTTTGCCGTATACGGCAAAATATCAACTGCCTATTTGTAATGCATTTGACTCTAATGCTAACGTTAACATTGAAATTGCCATAGACATGCTAATGCGTTAGCATCACTCCCGGTTTTAAGTTATAAAATATATCAACTGTTTCAGAAGACCATAAAAGGTCAGTTTAACATAAAAGGGTAAGTATTACATAGACATATGCTCTTTAAGGTTTAGCAGGGAAAAATTAAGAGAAAAAGGAGCCTTGTGAGAAATCGTAGTAGAACGGCGTTCTGTGAAATAAGAGTGCAATGAAAGTCAGTCTTACATGATGGACTACCAAAAGAGAGAACGAAAGTAAGACTGGAATTTTGTATGTCATTTATTGGACATTGGGTCTCATTTGAGGGTGGGTGCGAAAGGGTTAAAATAGGACACATATGACGCAATAATCCTACATCCGCAGACAGCCCTCATCTGTCCCCATCAGAAACACAGCACTTTCTCTGACATTTAGGGCAAATTACACAGCAAACAAAGTGACAATACAAAGTGGCGATGCAGTCTAAAGTGGACGTGTTGCAGTTTTTTTAAGAGCTGGAACTCAAACGTCTCGAGGCAGTTGTGCAGCAGCTACTCTGGTTAGCTGTGTAGGCTAACACTTTCTGACACGACCTCTCCCATTTGCCTTGTCTTCCCTTCTCCACTGGGAACTGGAAAAAAAACCTGCACTTTTCATGACTGCTTCAGTGATTGCAGCCAAAAACAAAACAGTACACCATTTTTCCACGTAAAGTGATGCTGTGTTTGTGTTGCGCAATGGAAAGCTGTCCCCAGAAGGGGTCAAGTCCTGTGAGATCTCGCAGGGGTTCAAATGAGACTGTGCTGCCCTATAACTGAATGTGAGATGCAGCCTTTTAATTTTGTAATATGAGCTTATCCCTGTGAGCCTGATTTCCTTTTCACAATAAACCTCTGTGCTGTGTTCTGCGTGCTGCTGGTCTGACAACATGCTTTTATTGTGAAACACATCCAGGATAAGTTATCAGATGAGCTGGTAGGGTTATCAAGCAAAGGGATGATCAAACGCTGGACATTATAGAACGTGTGCACACAAACTTCTTCAAACCTGTTTGAGATCAGTGTTACGACTGGAGTTAATGTTAGGTTAACCAGCCAGTGTGTGCTTTTACTAAATAAACTCGCCTTAGAAGTGTGATGTTCTGTATTTGTATAGGCTGATTAGTGCCACAAAACCAGCACAAAAACATGCCAACAGCACTTTAAAAAAGTCAGTACTTCAACTGAGATGCATAAAATCTACACTGGAACTTTTGAAATCACTTTGCTGGTTAAGGAACCATCATGGGGAGACGATGGAGATGCATCTGGGTTGAGGTGAGATGTGGAAAATCTGCCTCCATGACTCATCTGGCATCAACATAGTCACAGACTATTTGAGTGGGACTCGATCTCGCCGTCTTTACAACTGTCATGGTACTACAGACACTGGACTATAGGATACGACCAGAAAGTATTCATAGCGCTTCACTTTTTACACATTTTGTTATGCTACAGCCTCAAAAATGGAGTAAATTAATTTTTGCCCCAAAACTCTACACAGAATACCCCATAATGACAATGTGAAAAAAGGTTTTTGAAATTCCTGCAAATTTATTAAAAATAAATCTAAGAAATCACATGTCCATAAGTATTCACAGTCTTTGCTCAATACTTTGTTGATGCACCTTTGGCAGCAACTCCAGCCTCAAGTCTTCTTGAATATGATTCCACAAGCTTGGTGCGCCTATCTTTGGACAACTTGGTCCATTCCTCTTTGCAGCACCTCTCAAGCTTCATCAGGTTGGATGGGGAGCGTTGGTGCACAGCCACTTTCAGATCTGTCCAGAGATATGTTCAATCGGATTCAGGTCTGGGCTCTGGTTGGGACACTCAAGGACATTCACAGGGTTGTCCTAAAGCCACTCCTTTGATATCTTGGCTGTGTGCTTACGGTCATTGTCCTGCTGAAAGATGAACTGTCACCCCAGTCTGAGGTCAAGAGCGCTCTGGAGCAGGTTTTCATCCAGGATGCCTTTGTACATTGCTGCATTCATCTTTCCCTCAATCATGACTAGTCTCCCAATTCCTGCTGCTGAGAAACATCCCCACAGCATGATGCTGCCATCACCGTGCTTCACTGTAGGGACGGTGCCTGGTTTCCTCCAAACATGACGCCAAAGAGTTCAATCTTTGTCTCATCATGTTTGTCCTGATCTGAGAGTCCTTCAGGTGCCTTTTGGCAAACTCCAGGTGGGCTGCCATGTGCCTTTTACTAAGGAATGGCTTCCGTCTGACCACTCTACCATACAGGCCTGATTGGTGGATTGCTGCAGAGATGGTTGTCCCTCTGGAAGGTTCTCCTCTATCCACAGAGGAATGCTGGAGCTCTGACACAGTGACCATCAGGTTCTTGGTCACCTGCCTGACTAAGGTCCTTCTCCCCCATTCACTCAGCAGAAATGTTTCTGTACCCTTCCCCAGATTTGTGTCTCCAGACAATCCTGTCTGAGGTCTACAGACAATTCTTTTGACTTCATGCTTTGTTTGTGCTCTGACATGTCTAACAGGAGGCACCATATGAAGCTGGGAGGGCACGTCTCTGACACGTCGCCTATCAGCACCAGATCCCCCACCCCAAGACTGTCCTTTCTTCTCTACTCTTCTCCCTGTACACCAACAGCTGTGCTTCCAGTCACCAGTCTATGAAGCTCCTGAAGTTAATGAACAATGCAACCTTTAATGACTTCATCTCTGATGGTGACGAGTCTGCCTACAGATGGGGGATCAATCACCTGGTGACCTGGTGCAGAAGGAACAATCTGGAGCCCTCAAGACAGTGGAGGTGGTTGTTGAATTCAGAAAAAACCCAGTCCCAGCCACCCCCATCACCCTGTGTAACTTCTCAGTCGCCACTGTCTTGAGGGCTCCAGATTGTTCCTTCTGCACCAGGTCACCAGGTGATTGATCCCCCATCTGTAGGCAGACTCGTCACCATCAGAGATGAAGTCATTAAAGGTTGCATTGTTCATGAACTTCAGGAGCTTCATAGACTGGTGACTGTGGAATCCTTCTGCTACAGTCATATACAGCAGCAGTTTTTGGTGCGGGCTGCCTGGGAAGGCATTTTTTTTCATGACACGGGGGGGCATGAACACTAAAAAAAAAAAAAAAAACAAACAAAAAAAAAAACATGCCTGTACACCATGCCTCCACAGTTGTATGCTACCCTACGCCAGTCTGGTGAAAAATCCTTTTAGGTTTTCTATCAGTACATACCTGCATTGCTAGATTTCATTCATCCTGTTGGACGCTGCTGAACTTTGCTGGCAGTGAAGCTTCAAAACCGCAGAAGAAAAGGCGGGCCATTTCTGTGTAATAGATACGCAGCACAACGCAACTCTACACAGGCCTGGTGTGAAAGGGGCTTAAGTCAGAAATGTCAGAGGATGTAAATCTAAGATTGATCTATAAAGTCAAACAAGATGATCCTTTCGGTGCTACGCCATAGTCAATATGACTGATGGTTGACAACAGATATAGATAAGACAATGGTGTAAACACTTTTCACCTTTATAAATGCATAACTGATAACGGTGGTAAAAAAAATAAAATAAAATAAAACTGATCACCTGCGATTTTCAAAGAGAGTGTGTTATCCAATTTTTAAGTAAGTAAGTAAGTAAACTTTATTTATATAGCACTTTTCACAGACCAGGGTCACAAAGTGCTTCACATGATAAAATCAATAAATACAAAATAACACATACAAACATTTAAAAGAAAATCAAGCTAAAATGCAATTTTAAAAAGGTGAGTCTTAAGTTGCTTTTTAAAAACATCGACAGAGTCTATCGCGCGAAGGGAGCAGGGAAGCTCATTCCAAAGGCGCGGCGCCACGGCTTTAAAAGATCTGTCCCCTCGAGTTTTAAAACAGGTACGGGGAACCATCAGCAGGTTCAGGTTGGAGGACCTCAGGCCCCTGGTGGACACATACGGTTGGATCAGTTCCTTGATGTATTCCGGAGCCTGCCCATGCAGAGCTCTAAATGTAAGCACCAGGATTTTATAATTTGTCCTAAACGAGACAGGGAGCCAATGCAGGGACTTGAGTACTGGGCTAATATGGGCTCTCCTGTGGGTGCAGGTCAGAAGCCGTGCAGCGGAGTTTTGCACAACCTGCAAATGAGCCAGTTCTTTCTTATTAAGACACGTGAACAGGCTGTTACAGTAATCCAGTCGCGAAGATATAAAAGCATGTACAATCATCTCTAACTCTTCAAAAGACACCATTTTTCGAAGTTTAGAGATATTCCGGATCTGGAAAAAACAATTCCTAACTAACTGTTTCGTATGATGTTCCAGAGACATCCCTTTATCCAAGATAATGCCAAGATTGCGCAGGCTGCCCTTAACTGAACTATTCAGTTCACCAAGGTGCAGCCTGATAGCAGGCACGGCACTCTCCGGAGCAACAATCAATGTTTCAGTCTTATCAGAGTTCAGCTGCAAGCTGTTTTCACTGAGCCATTCCTTAACTTTGGTGAGACAATTGGTTAAAGAATTGAGTTTCTGGGTCTCAGTTGTTTTAAAGGAGCAGTACAGCTGCAGGTCATCAGCATAGAGATGATAGGATACGTCACAAAACTGCTGGATCAACTTGCCGAGAGGGATGATATACAAAAGAAATAAAATAGGTCCCAGAACCGAGCCCTGCGGCACACCCCACAAAAGGTCAGCAGACTCAGACATCACATTATCAACAGACACACTAAAGGTTCTACCAACCAGGTAGGAGCTAAACCACTCTAATACAGGACCCGACATCCCCACCAGATCCTGTAGTCTCCTGATCAGGATGCCATGGTCAACTGTGTCAAATGCAGATGACAAATCCAACAAAACCAAGACAGTGCATTTGCCAGTGTCAGCGGCCATCATAATGTCACTCGACACTTTCAATAGAGCCATTTCAGTGGAGTGAAACTCACGGTACCCAGATTGAAAAGTGTCATAAATGTTGTTAGTCTGCAAAAAGAAAGTTAGTTGGGCACAGAACAATTTTTCCAGGACTTTAGCCAGGAAGGGGGTTTTTGATATTGGCCTAAAGTGCTTCAGATCTGTAGGGTCCAGTCCAGCTTTCTTAAGCTGTGGCTGCACAACAGCATGCTTAAAAGAACTGGGGAAAACACCAGTCGACAGGGACATATTAAACATTTTGGCAACACATGGTCCAATAGAATCAAATACATTCATGAAAAGTCTAAAAGGAAGAACATCTAGTGTACTAGAAGATGGTTTCATTTTGCTGATAATGGATAAAATGTCCTCCTGTGTAACAGGAGCAAATGATGCCCAGCATTGAGGGGGTGGTCCCATATGCTGGGGGCCTTGACAAGGTGGCACTGACTGTGGCAGTCTATCTTTTATAGCCCTGACCTTATCAATAAAGAAAGTCAGAAACTCATCACTAGTAGTTTTATAGTGAACAGGAGTGACATAAGTAGCAGGTGCCACAATAGAGCTAATAGTTTCAAAGAGCACCTTGGGATTTCCTCTATTAGAGGAAATCAGCAGATTGAAGTAGTTTGCCCTGGCCTCTTCTAACATCTTATTTAGGGAGGCAATTAGGTCTCTCAAATGCAGGCTGTGGACCTCCAATTTTGTAGATTTCCACAAGCGTTCAATTTGATGACAAGATCTCCTTAGATTCATGATCGCATCATTAATCCAGGGGCAGAACTTTTCACGAGATGCATTCTTAGATTTAAGTGGTGCAACTTGATCCAAGATAGTTGCACAGTGACCGTTAAAGCTGTCCACAAGGCCATCAATTTCAGTGCATTCACTAAAAAGAAGAGGATCAAACTTATCACAAAAATGTGTGGATGTTGCCCCTGTGATAATCCTCCTTTCTACCTTGGAGAGCACAGGCCTTGGCTGAGACGGCACCCTCAAGTCAAAGAGAACACAGGAGTGGTCGCTCAACAGAACATCCTCTACGCACACATCAGTAACATGCAGACCCAATGTGAAGACCAGATCCAAAGTATGGCCTTTACTATGGGTGGGGCCTGACACATGCTGTTTAAAATTAAATGTCTCAGTCACTGATAAAAGTTCTACAGCATGACTTGATGTGTCATTGTCAATGTGCAAATTAAAATCCCCCATAATTAAAACCCTTTACAAATCGAATTATGGATGTTAAAAGGTCTGTAAAATCCTTTAAAAAGGTCCCAGCAGGGCCTGGGGGGCGATAAATCAAAATACAATAAAAAGTATCCCAAAGTTTTACAATAATTTTTCAGCAGCTCTCTTTTTTGTCATGTGCACTGACAAAATAAAAAAATTTAAAATGAGGCTCATCTTAATAATTAACTGTTTTTTTTTTTAAACGGATGAAAAAAGAATCACATTTGATTTCATTGGCAGGGGAATGCTAGTAACATTTCAGTTTAGATTTTCTTTTGATTCACAGAGACCAAAAATTAGGGAGAAAAAAAGGCAAATACTACATGATCAAATTTGTCAGACCAAAACATTTTGCAGATTAGTTAATGTAAAGTATTTACACATTTAGCCTAATATTTACAAGAATCAAGCTAAATGTTGAGTCAAATATGCACCTTAATAAAAGAGCTAACTGTTCCTCCCTGAAAGACAGACAGTCTGTCTAATGACAGACATTTAAGGGCGTCTTTAATTACATCTGCCAAGGACATAATAAAATCACCAGGGTTTATTTATTTGTCTGTCTGTCTGCCTGTCTGTTAGCAGGATTGTGTCAGAGCTACTGCATGGATTTTGATTAAACTACAGATGGATTACAGATGGATATTAGGCCATGGAAGAGTCCATTAAATTCTGGAGGTGATCCGGATCCAGATTCTGCATCAAAATTTTACTTTATAGGTTTTGAAGGATTACGTCAAAACTACTTCACAGATTCTCAACAAAATTTGCACCACACATACATATTAGAGCATGAAAGACTCCACTGAATTTTGGAGGTGATCCAGATCCGGATTTGTGGACAATCAGAAATCTCTGATTTTTTGTCTTCAATTTTGCAATTCATGGATGTTTTGTATTAGAGTTATATTGTAGCCTATGGTCTTTTGATGTCAATTTCAATTGCAATAATAAAAAAATGGCTGTTTATACAAAATTTTGGCTTTTTTGGGGTGGTGGGGAGGGGGTCTTGCCCGTGGAGTAATTCAATGTAGAACCGCCACTGTGGGTATCACCATCACCCATGAGGTCCTGGGTGATGGCAGAGGATGTACTTTCCGAGGCAACTAAGGAAGTTCAACCTGCCAAAATCAATGATGGTGATCTTCTACACTGCCATCAGTGAGTCCATCATCTCCTCTTCCATCACCATCTGGTACGCTGCTGCCACTGCTAAGGACAGGACAGGAGCAGATTGCAGCGTATCACCCACGCAGCAGAGTAAACGATCGACTGCAGTCTGCCATTCCTACAGGACCTGTACACATCCAGGGCCCTGAGGCGAGCAAGGAAGATAGTGGCCGATCCCTCTCACCCAGGACACAAACTTTTTGTCACCCTCCTCTCTGGCAAGAAGCTGAGGTCCATCAGGACCAAAAACCTCAAGACACAGAAACAGCTTCTTTCCGTCCACAGCAAGACACATCAACAACACCAGAGATCCCCCACTTACTCTGCCCCCCACCCCTCCATTGAGGGACTTTTTCCCATTGCCAATGTCACCATCATATTTGCTCATGCAGTAAGTAAAAATCAAGAACATAACTTGCACTCAGCGGCCACTGGTTCAGTTGCTTGCTAACACAAACAGCTAGTCAGCCAATCACATGGCAGGAATTTAATGCATTTAGGCATCTAGACGTAGTGAAGACGACTTGCTGAAGTTGAAACTGAGCATCAGAATCGAGGGGGGGATTTAAGTGACTTTCAACGTGGCATGGTTGTTAGTGCCAGACGGGCTGGTCTGAGTATTTCAGAAACTGCTGATCTACTGGGATTTTCACGCAAAACCATCTCTAGAGTTTACAGAGAATGGTCCCCAAAAAAAAAAAAAAAAGATACCCAGTGAGCAGCAGATGTGTGGACGAAAATGCCTCGAAGATGACCTCCCCCGTCTTTTATTATGAATTTATGTGGAAATGATTGTTGTACAAAAGCTTCAGATATCTGTCGCTGAGATAGATGATGACTGGAGCACAATTTGAAGCAGAAACTAGATGATAATTGGTGAATCGCTGCTGACGCTCTGAAATGACATGCGCACTCAAGGCCGGGGGGACAGATTTTTACGTGTGGCCGTTTGGTCAGTGACACCGTTACTAGCAAGGTGTACCTAATAAAGTGGCCAGGATCTGACAATATAAATAAAATGAATTCTTCACCAACCTTCCAAACCCAAACACTTTCATTGTCCAACACTCTGCAACTGAGCTACAGAGCCTGAACAACGTCCCTCAGGACATTCTCGCCATCAGAGAGCTTGGTTTGCTCCGCTGACCTTGTTGGGTCCACAGAGGCTCCCAGAGAAAGTTTGTATTCCAGCGGACTGGGTCTTCTGTGCCGGTTATCTGGTCAGCTGAGCGCATCGGTGCTCGCGTCAGTGTGCTGCAGCTTCTGAGACTTGTAGTCCTGATGTGACGACAACAGTTTGACACTCTCCGGGTGATGGATGGAAAACGTGGAGTGGATTTTAAGATACTCAGGCCTATTCAAAGATGTCAGTCTGTAAGCCCCATGGAAGTCTTCAGTTTGGGTCTCATTAACATCAGATCACTGTCCTCGAAATCCCTGTTGATTAACGATCTAATTATGGATCATCACTTGGACATGATTGGGTTATGTGAAACCTGGCTCAAACCCACAGCTGTTCTTCCTCTGAATGAGGCCTGCCCACCGGCGAATACATTTGGTCACGTGTCTCGTGGTGCGAAGCAAGGCGGGGGTGTTGCTTTTATTTATAAATCTCGGTGTATCTTATTGACTGTTGGGGGTCATAAATATAATTAGTTTGAGCATCTGACTCTCCGCTCTGCCCATGATGCTACGTAATATGGTCAGAAGTATGGAAATCAGTCATGTTATTTTGTCACTGTTTATAGGCCTCCTGGCCCATATTCTGAATTCTTAGATGAATTTGGTGTGTTCATCTCTAGCCTGTCAGCTAGTGCGGACAACATTTTGATTATTGGTGACTAACATTCATATAAATAAGCCCTCTGATCCCCTTTGCAAATCATTTATGGAACTTGTGGATGCGTTCAGATTCCAGCAATGCATTAAGGACTGGACGCACATTAGTGGAAATACCCTTGATTTGGTTCTCGCGCGTGACCTTGCTGTCACGAACATCGACATTTTGCCTCTTGCCTCAGTGGTCTCTGACCACTCATTTATTAGGTTTACATTTACGTGCCACGTTTAGTGGAGCGAAAGCCTTGTCTACTTCTGCGGCGACGCATTAAACCCTCAACTATGACTGAACTCGAAGCTAGACTGCCTGAAATTTTGGCTTCAGGGCTGGAGAATGTTCAATCAATGGATAGTCTTGCGGATGGCTTGAATTCAGCGCTCAAGGGTGCACTGGATAAGGTTGCACCTCCTCTTTTAAGGCCACTTCCTCAGAAGGCTGAGGTCCTTCAATGTCTGCAACCGACTCCTGCTGATGTTCTACCAGTCTGTCATGGCCAGCGTGCTCTTCTATGCTGTGGCGTGCTGGGGTGGTAGCATTAGGAAGAGAGACGCTGGACGTCTGGACAGACTGGTGAGGAAGGCAGGTTCGGTGGTGGGCATGGAGCTTGAGACTCTCACTTCAACAGCTGAGAACAGAACCCTGAACAGACTGGACTCTATAATGGACAATCAGAAACACCCCTTCACACCATCTTCACTCACGAGCTGAGTCTGTTTAGCCACAGACTCCGTGGCCTCTCCTGCAGAACAGACAGGCTACTAAGGTCCTTTGTCCCATGGGCCATTCAACTGTTTAACAACACACAGAACGACACTAAGAAGGACATCATCATTGGGGACTGGACTGCCTAAGACCCCATGTCTTCCAGTTATTCAAGGATGCTGTTTTCACTACAAGACACTAGAACAGTTTTTACCCCACTATTTTTCACCACCAGGGACGGTTGCACTGCACTATCTAGGATAATCACTGCACTATGGAACTCTCATGAACACTGGACATACTTCTTCCTTGCTTATCACAAACAAAGACTGTGAGATGCCTGAGCTGGCCCAGTCCCGGGATACCTCTAGGCGTGCGTGTGTGTGTGCGTGTGGACTGTGCAGTACACTTTTTACTGGACTGTGAAGTTGTGACGATTGAGAAATCTTCACTCCTATCATTGCTTAGTACACTTAACACTGCTTTTTGATCACTAACTTTTTGCTGAATGTCTTCATGCACCTTACCAGGATTTTTGTTCTTTGTTGAATACTATTTATGTCTTAGGTCTTCTAACTTCTACATCACAATACTAGATCATAGACTTATCTATCAACACTCATTGCTTCTTGGTCATGTTAATCTCTTGTCTACCTCAACTCACAGGATATGTTTTTGCAAAATTGCTTTTTTTTTTTTTCTCACCTTGACTTTGACCTGTGTTAATGCTTGTTGTGTATATGTGTGTCTTGAAATGTCCATGTGGGCATTATGTGTATTGTGTAAGCTACTTGACACCTTAATTTCCCCCTGGGGATCAATAAAGTTACTCTACTCGACGCCTTCCCAAGGCACAGTCACCTTGGTTCAATGGTTACTTGCGTGACCTTAGGCAGAAGGCTAGAGGTATGGAACGGAAATGGCGTAGTTCCAAATTAGAGGTGTTCTACCTTGCATGGCGTGATGTTATCTTAGATTATAAGCATGCACTCCTGGCTACAAAGCGGGCCAATTATTCTGATATGATCAATAAAAACAAGCTAACTTAAAGTTTTTGTTTGAAACTGTAGCTTTTCTCATTCATGGACGGCCACCTGTTATTCACTCTCCCTTTTCAGCACAGGACTTCTTGGACTATTTCGAGAAGAAAATTGAGAATATTAGGTTGAGCATATCTCAGCAAGCCTTGGTCCAACCACCGCATACTGCTATGGAGGTGGATGGTCCCACTGAGGCGTTACCCAGATTTACAGATTTTGATGGTATCTAGGCGCACTGACGAAGCTTGTGACGTCTACAAAAAGCACAACCTGCTTATTTGATCCTATACCAACAAAACTGTTTAAGGACCTGTGGCCCATTCTTGAGCCAACTGTGCTGGAAATTATAAATCTCTCATTAAGTTCTGGATCTGTTCCTAAATGTTTCAAGTCTGCAGTGATTAAACCATTGCTTAAGAAATCCAATCTCGACCCTTGTGTACTGAAAAATTATAGACCGATATCAAATCTATCATTTTGTTCTAAAATCCTGGAAAAAGTGGTTTAGCGACAGCTCATGGACTATCTCACTGAGAATAATCTTTGAGCCATTGCAGTCTGCTTTTAGAAAATATCACTCCACAGAGACAGCACTTACTAAAGCTGTGAATAAAATTTTGCAAGCAATGGACTCGGATACCACTACAGTCTTGGTGCTGGATCTTAGTGCTGCGTTTGATACTGTGGATCATCATATTTTACTCAACAGACTAGAGAATCAGTTTGGGATTACGGGACCTGCCCTTGCATGGTTGACGTCATACCTGTCTAGTCGTTCTTACTGTGTGTTGTGCAATGGCACTTCTTCTGATCTTAGGGATATGAAGTTTGGGGTTCTGCAGGGATCCGTTTTAGGCCCCCTGCTTTTTTCCCTTTATGTAGCACCCCTTGGTAATATATTGCAGCGTTTTGGGGTCGCCTTTCATTGCTATGCTGACGACACCCATTTGTACATGCTGATAACTGCTGGTAATCTCATTCATATAAAATCTTTGGAAGATTGCCTTGCATCAGTGAGAAGTTGGATGTCTAGTAACTTCCTACTTTTAAATTTTGATAAGACTGAAGTGATGGTTCTTGGCCCAGCGAGGTATCTGCATCAATTTGATCAGCTAGCGCTTATCTTAGGTTTGTGTGTTATACATCATACGGATAAAGTGAGGAATCTTGGGGTAATTTTTGATCCTATGTTGTCTTTTGACCTCCACATTAGACATTACGAGGACTGCTTTCTTCCATTTGTGAAATCTAACAAAGATTCATCCCATCTTGTCTATGGCTGAGGCTGAGACTTCGATTCATGCATTTGTCTCCTTTAGATTGGACTATTGTAATGCTCTATTTTCTGGTTTACCGCAGTCCAGGATTAGGGGTCTTCAACTGGTTCAAAATGCTGCTGCCAGACTTTTGACACAAAGCAGAAAATTCGACCACATCACCCCCGTTTTGGCATTCCTGCACTGGCTCACAGTCACTGCAAGATCGGATTTCAAAGGTACTGTTATTAGTTTATAAAATTGTTCATGGATTGCACCTCCCTATCTGATTGACCTGGTAAGCTCCTATGTACCAGCTCGAGCTCTGGTGCAGGACTTTTATGTGTTCACGGGGTGAATAAAAAGTCTGCCGGTCACAGAGCTTTCTCCTACCGTGCGCCAGCTCTGTGGAACAATCTCCCGGCACACATACGGCAGTCGGATACTGTGGAAACTTTTAAATCACGTTTAAAGACTCATTTGTTTTCCTTGTTTTATCATTAGTGTTATGATGTGCTTCTATTCTTGTATTCTTTTAGGGTTTTGTCTTTTTATTGCATTTTTAAGTTTTTAATTCAGTTTTTTTCTGTTTTTATTATGTTGTGTGACACGCCTTGAGACGATTT